>NW_022145653.1:0-10760 GCF_002938485.1 Sitophilus oryzae | reverse complement strand
ACTACCCGAAAAAACGCTTAAACACGTATATTTTATTTTGTTTTTTTACATATTTTAAGATTTTTTAAAAATGTATACAGGGTGTTTCGAAAAATCTGGTCATTGATTAATCACGATCCTGCTTAAAGTGCTTGACGTAAAAAGCTGATTTTTGGAAAACGGATTGACTTTAGGGTGTAGAGGTTTGATAAGAAGGGATTTGTCGAAACTCGAATTCTAAGGGGGTGAAACCACCCCTCAAAGATTAGAATATTTTTTATTTAAAAACCGGTGAGTTTGTCGAAAAAAAATCTTAAACACGTATATTTTATTTTGTTGTTTTACATATTTTAATATTTTTTTAAAAATTTATACAGGGTGTTTCATAAAATATGACCATTGATTAATTACGATTCTGCTTAAACTGCTTGACGTTTAAGGTTGATTTTTGGCAAACGGATTGACTGTGTGGTGTAGAGGTTCGATAAGGAGGGGTTTCTGGAATCTCAAATTCCAACAGGGTGAAACGCCCTTTAAATATTATAATATTTGTTTTTTAAAAAACGGTTAGTCTTTCGGGAAAAGGCTTAGGTTAGGTTAGGCATAATTTATTTTTTATTTTGTTTTTTTACATATTTTGAAATTTTTAAAAAAATCATACAGGGTGTTCCAAAAAGTTGGGTAATTGATTAACCACGAAACTGCTTGACGTAAAAAGCTTAATTTTGGCAAACGGATTTTTCGAAAGTCAAATTCCAACGAGATGAAACTACCCCTCAAATATTACCAAGTTTTCTATATAATTTTTTTAAACATTTCAAACTTTTTCGCAATTCCAGTTTGTATGTTAATGGAAATTCTTGCTTTGCTTTATCATCACCATTACAAATGATTAATTCGACGCGAACGAAGTCGCTGGTACACGCTAGTTGATACATAAAGCCGTAAAAATATAACCTTTGCTTGCTTCAAAATGTAAAAACCTAATATCATACCCCAAGAAGTTATGTTGTTGATTTATTTATCCAAAAAAGTCCTATGGGTATTTCGCCACTGTAAAAAAATTAACCTAAACAAATTTGCCTAACGGACAAAAAAATGCTCGACGTTTCGGAAAGTATATATCTTTCCGTCGTTGGAAGCAGAAAAAATACAAAGAACAAAGAAGAAAAAAAAATATTTAAAATATCTAAATGCAACTATTCGATAATACATACTTCGTTTTTTTTAAACAGATACGTCTATAAAAACCGTTGACGTTCTGTTAAGAGTCTATTACGTTGTACTGTCACGGTGGCTTTTAGGGGTCGGGTAAAGCGAGTGTGTGGCCGAAGGAAATATATATTATACTAGCGTGTACCCGCGACTTCATTCGCGTCGAATTAATCATTTGCAATGGTGATGATAAAGCAAATCAAGAATTTCCATTAACCTACAAACTGGATAAAATTTTCTCACATTTATGTCAGCATGAGAAAAAACAATATGGCGATATTATTATATAACTTGGTAATATTTGAGGGGTAGTTTCATCTCGTTGGAATTTGACTTTCGAAAAATCCGTTTGCCAAAATTAAGCTTTTTACGTCAAGCAGTTTCGTGGTTAATCAATTACCCAACTTTTTGGAACACCCTGTATGATTTTTTTAAAAATTTCAAAATATGTAAAAAAACAAAATAAAAAATAAATTATGCCTAACCTAACCTAAGCCTTTTCCCGAAAGACTAACCGTTTTTTAAAAAACAAATATTATAATATTTAAAGGGCGTTTCACCCTGTTGGAATTTGAGATTCCAGAAACCCCTCCTTATCGAACCTCTACACCCCACAGTCAATCCGTTTGCCAAAAATCAGCTTTAAACGTCAAGCAATTTAAGCAGAATTGTGATTACTCAGTGGTCATATTTTATGAAACACCCTGTATAAATTTTTAAAAAAATATTAAAATATGTAAAACAACAAAATAGAATATACGTGTTTAAGAGTTTTCCCGAAAAACTCTCCGGTTTTTAAATAAAAAATATTGTAATATTTGAGGGGTGGTTTCACCCCCTTAGAATTCGAGTTTAGAAAAAATCCCTTCTTATCAAACCTCTACACCCTAAAATCAATCCGTTTTCCAAAAATCAGCTTTTTACGTCAAGCGCTTTAAGCAGGATCGTGATTAATCAATGACCAGATTTTTTGAAACACCCTGTATACATTTTTAAAAAGTCTTAAAATATGTAAAAAAACAAAATAAAATATACGTGTTTAAGCGTTTTTTCGGAAAGTTGGCCGTTTTTTAAATAAAAAATATCGTAATATTTGAGGCGTGGTTTCACCCCCTTGGAACTGGAATTTCGAAAAATCCCTTCTTATCGAACCTCTACACCCTAGAATCAACCTGTATGCCAAAATTGAGCTTCTTACGTTGAGTGGTTTGAGTAGGATCGTGATTAATCAGTGAGTCAGTCACTTAAGGATTTTATATATTAGTATAGATTTATTTTTGTTTCTTAAAATATTTTGATTAAAAGAAAATATGTAAAAGTGTGCAACGCTGTGCCGGTCAAGCTTAATCACGTGACTAAAAGTTTATTTGATATGAACTATAGTTTTAAAGACAAGTTTATATTAATTAAATATTAACCTATGTACTTTTCTCAATGTTAGAATTCTTGGTTTATTGGTACTGATATAAAATGCGGTATGTAATTACATAACATAGTCGACTGAGCCGACTCGCTACATACCTACCTAGCCTTGGACCACAAACTCAATTTTCTAGACAAGCTACGCGAGATTGTCGTAATACCGTTCATTCCGATACGTTAAATAACGCACTTTCCCCTACACGCAGAGCTCCGAAATAGAAAAAATCACGAAAAATACCTTTAATCTGGCTACCTGCACGTCAAGCCCTTGTATATCTTTTTGAGTCTAGACGTGTCCACTTTGGCTGCACCTTAAATCATCCATCGTTTTTGGGTTTTGTAGAAAAGTGATATATTTGACTGACAGGAGGGTTCGAGACTTTCAATTTTAGAATGTTAAATTAGTTTTTTTTATAACTTTATATCAACCAAATAATTTGATATGTAGAATGTAGAATGTTTAGGAGGGGAGTTAATCACCGCGAATCAAGATCTATTATGTGTTCCCCTTTCTTGAATTATAACGAGTTATAACTCCAAAAGCCAGTATCTGAGACGGCTCCGGGGGGATCAGCTTTCCATCTTCGACATCAGCCCTACCAAAGTTCATGGCATGAAAGGTCGTCGTTTAGGGTACACTTAGCGATAAGGTGTTCTGGAGTTTCCCCATTTTCCCCACAGAATCTGCATTCGCCGTTGTTTCTCAGCTTCAGCCCTGCCTACCGAGATGTTCGTTAAGGAGACAGTGTCCTGATAGAAACTCCGTGACAATCCGAAGATCGTTTTCACTTAAATCAAAGAAAATCTTTGATTTTTCTCGGTCGTGAGATCTGAGGAACTATTTCGAAGAGTGATAGGTAAAACTGTTATTTTTAGATAACAGTTGGAACTGTTATAGTTATTTATAAAAAACAGCTTAAAATAACAGCTTAAAAATAACAGGTTTCTTTATTTTATTGCTAAATATCTGAAGGAGTATGAGGCGGTCACCGCCAGGCGTATTAACGCAGTTGCAAGTTGCAACAATGACGTGCTCGGTGGTAGTATTTCCCATATACGTATTACTTTTTACAAATATACTCAGGGTTCCCTATTTAACCCCGTGTGCAATTTCTGTGCCGTAAGAAAGAGACAACATAACCCAGCTCCATATTAAAACTGCATAAGTCTATTTCACCCGGATATGGATTGAACTGCGATTGCGCCAAACTCCGATTGATTGTTGTTTTAGTTCTGTTTGGATTACTTTTTATTTGTGCGCGTAAAAGAGTGATTTTGTTTAGTTTATTGTTTCCAACTATTTTTTGATAAAATAACAGACAGTTAAATAACAACCCATCACTAATTCCGAATGCCTTAGACCGTTGGAGGACTCCCATTCCAGGTTACGGATGGAGTCTTCCAGATCCTTCAATTCTCCGTTTTTAGTTGGTGGTCAGCGAGTTAATTGGAGTGTTCGTCCCTTTTCTAGCTAGATCATTTGCTTTTCATTGCCTTCTATCCCTTGGTGAGCAGGGCCCATCAGAGTAGGAGGACTTTATTTTCTTTGCCTAATTTGTTTAGCTTCTCTAGGCATTCTTTGGCCAACTTACGACAGAGACTTACGGCCGACTTAAGAGACTCTAAAGTCAAATAACCTAGCTACAAATTGCTTAAAAATCATCAAAATCGGCCCACTAGAGCAAAAATATATTAAATTTTGAAATACATCAACTATTTTAAGGTGCCCGTTTTTCAACTCCATGATAATGTGTAAATGAATATGGAAACTTCAAACATACAATAGAAATTGAAGGTTAGAAACGTTGAGTGAACCAGCAATTTTATAAACATGCTACCAATGAAAACTTCTTTAGGTGACCTTTGAGTTGACATGATATATTCGGGTGAAATAGACGTCTCGAATACCGCCATTGTTCTTGAGCTGTTTGGGCTTCACTTTTTGGAGATTAGGCTGAGTATATTTGTAAAAAGTAATACGTATATATCTACTTTTCTCTTGTGTTTCTTTTAAAAGGAATCTTTTAATTTATCTTTTAGTCATTGATTCATTATAACATTGCATTGTTAAAGTCTACTTTGTAGCTTGTGTCCCATGAATTGTCAAAACATTTCTATATATCGATTGTTATCTAAAAATAACTCTCTAAAAACGGTGGTTGTTTACAATAAGCGCACTTTACAAATTTGATATAAAAAAGCCAAAATGCCGCCAGTCGTCTGTTTTAATACATTCCGATCTACATACACGCCATGCCCCTCGATCCGCCTGAATCAGAAGATGGTCACGCATCTCACTCCACGTTAAATAATTCTTATAAAACCCGATAGAGACAGTTAAATAACAACCCATCACTACATTCCGAATGCCATTAGTTGGAGGACTCCCATTCCAGGTTACGGATGGAGTCTTCCAGATCCTTCAATTCTCCGTTTTAGTTGGTGGTCCAGTTAGTGGAGTGTTCGTCCCTGATTCTGCAGCTAGATCCCCTTTTGCTTTTTGTGGATTGCCTTCTATCCTTTGGTGAGCAGGGGCCCATCAGAGTAGGAGGACTTTATTTTTTGCCGAATTTGTTTAAAAGCTTCTCTAGGCATTCTTTGGCCAACTTAGTTCATGTGTCGACGGTACGGCATCGGCACTCAGGTTTAGCTCCCATATAACATGGTGGGGATTATTGTTGCTCGGTACACTGCAAGTTTCCTGTTTTTGTGCAAGTCATGATTGTAGAAAACCCTGTCTTTTAATTTCCAGAATGCTCTTGAGGCGCTGCTAATTCTGTGCTGAATTTCGGAGTTGATATTGGCCTTTTCCGAGATCAAACGGCCGACTTAGAGACTCTAAAAAGTCAAATAATTCTGTTACAAATTGGCGTTTTATCATCAAAATCGGACCACTATAGCAAAATATATTCACTTTTGAAACACATCAAAATTTTATGCCCGTTTTGTGCCGGTGAGTGTTTTGAATATTAGGGTACTTCAAGCATAGAGAATTGTTGAAACGTTGAGTGAAATAGCAATTTTATAAAATGCTATGTAATGAAACTAATTTTCTTAATGACCTTTGATTTGACACGATATATCACATTTACGTCTCGTGACACGCGACTGTTGCCGAGTATTTTTTCTAGATGTGATTTTTGTCTACTTGTATCCAATTTTCAGAATAGTTTCGTTAAATCTCTGCTTTTCGCTTGTGTTTTTGTATTGAAAAGGAATCTTTAATTGATCTTTTAGCCATTGATTTTTTCATTATAATATTGCATTGTTAAAGTCTACTTTTTGTAGCTTGTGTCCCATGAATTCTTAACAAATTTAAGATTTCATTTTTTTGCTACAAGAACTGCAAATTGTTTTCTTCCGATAATTGTCACGCTAAACCGAGAATTTTGCAGATTTATTGCTGCAAGAAGAACATACAGTCAGCTGTTTTAAAAATACATACATACTTACCATTACTCGCTGACGAGTATTTCTAATGTATCAGAAGATGGTCACGCAAAAGCGTTTTCTTTCATGAAATTTTCTGTGACTGAAAAGCCCGATGATGTGATATTATCTGTCTACCGCACTCCTACTAATGCTAAATTCTCATTGGTTTGTTGCCACTTTATTTTTTTGTTGTCGCTGTTAATGATTCTAACTCACGATAGAACTGTTTGAGTTCTATCGTGTGTAAGACTATTCGGCACTGATTCCGCATGTAAATCCTTATCCGTTTTGTGGAACATGTCCTTGTACCTTTGGAGTTGTCCACCCGGCTTGCCAATATTTCTACAAGCTCACCAAAAAACAGAGATTTTGGTAATAGATTCTTAAGGAATTAGTCTTTACCCTATAACACCCATCCCGCTCAAATATCGTCTATAATATACCATTTTCTTTTGTTCTAGCATCCTCATCCAATTGCTTGGTTTTGCACAGAATGGCCCTATTTGATCCGGTGGAACGGGTTTCAGAGCAGAGGAAAATATATTGTGTAGGAAAAACAAAATGGGGTTCCATATTAGCTCTAATAATTACTATTACCGTCGGCGCGTTACCAAAACAGAAATAAATAAATTTTCGTTCCGGTAAAAGCGATAACGCCGATGAACGCTGGTTGACGGCGCCTATCTGCTTTCTACTGTGAATTCAGCCGGTTGATAACACGCTTTAAGGCTGATTCATGGTACCGGGCCGTACCCGAGCCGGGCACGTTTCGTAAAGCTAGACACGGTAGTAGAAGCTCGGCCCGTGCTTGGCTTAGCATGAAATGCATAGGTATAAATACCATTTGACAATGTTTGGCCGTGCCTTCACCGTCGCACGGCCCTCGGCCCGTCACGGTGTCTCTTGAATCAACTTGTTTAATGCGTTCATGGTTATGACGGTACGGCATCGGCACTAGGTTTGCTCCCCATATAACATGGTGTCCCAGAATTACCTGCAAGTATTTTAACTTAACTGGTAGTATAGCTCATTACCAGAAACAAGTCTCGAGGTTGTTCTCAAGTCATGATTGTAGAAAACCCTGTCTTTTAATTTCCAGAATGCTCTTGAGGCGCTGCTAATTCTGTGCTGAATTTCAAGAGTTGATATTGGCCTTTTCCGAAATCAAACTTTACAGGAAATTGAATTCCGCTACATATTCCAGTAGTTCTGTTTTAAAATGGCGTTTTAAAGTCACACATTGGTTAACTTATAACATAACACTAAAACATTCACTCGCTGAAAGCAGCATATTTTGGCCATATTTTTCGAAACAACAAATATAGTTTCCTACAGCTGATCGTTGAGGGAAAAGATTGAATGAGAAACGAGGCATCGGGCGTAAACCGCGGTTTTCCTGGTTGCGGAATTTGCGCCAGTGGTTTAATATAGGAGAGGCCAGTGCAATTATCCGTTTGGCTCAAGACAGGGAGGAATTCCAATTGATGGTCGCCAACCTCCGATGAGGAGAAGGCACATGAAGAAGAAGGTTCTCAAAATTTTAGCAAAAAATCATTTTTTGGAAATTTTCAAAAGTAAAATAACTCCGTTATTTTGGACTTTTGAAAAACGATAAAGAGAAAATATGTTTCTTTTGAGATCTACCACCCTTTAAAATACTTGCACTTATTCCTGGGATATCGTGTTTATAACAATACACGTGATGCGTATACGCAAAGTTGCGAACGATGTCAAGAATAGGTACCCAGATTGGCGCCGACTACCGGAAAGCGGGAAACCTGCTTGCACTGTGTTTTGCACTTTACCCTCCCTTTTTTAAATATACTCTTTATGTTCCTTAATTTAAACATTTAAGGTCTACATATTTATTTCTATTTTAGATATTATGGCATGACTTGAGAAAAATGTCTTAAAAAAGAGTAAGTGCTGCGGACTACTACGGTTATCGACGTTTTAATTATTAATGCTTTTGTAGTACTTTGTACCTGGGCAAAATTATCGAACACTGTCCATTAATCATTTAAATCATTTTAATTGCTGTATATTTTAATTAATAAGACTATGAGCGGCAGTTTGCATGCAATCATAAAATTGCTATTTCATTTTGTTTATATGTCAACCAATAGTTTCTGACTTTGAACATTAACTATAAAGATTTTTATAACTCCAATTAAAAATAACATTTTGTTTCTTTTTTAATCTCGTGTAGCTAGTTTTTGTTGGTGTCAGAGTGAAAGTATATCGACAGAACATCTTCGATAAAATAATTCGAAAGTAACTTTTGATGAGTCCATCGTCCATCTTTATTTAAATAATTCGGTTAAGGAGGTCAGGAATTTTATTTTTCGCTTAACCGAAATGACACTAATTTTTAATTTAAAGTAGGCAAATATTATTTTCATTTTTTCATTCAACACATAGGCGTGTTTCCAAGCGTCAAGTGATTTGGTCACGTTACAGGAATTCTGACTTGAAAGCATATTCCTAGTTTCCACATTTTATATCAAAAAAGCTTCCGTTGATTTAAAATTGCAGTGCTTAAAGCCGTACTTCAAACTGTCAAAATTTTGTCAATTGCCTGAAAACTTATTGCGTAAAAACTAGACGTAAAAGAAGAATATAGATCAGAAAATGGATTAGCTACAGATAAATAAATAAATAAACAAACAACGCTTTATTGTACAAAAAGCCAAAATAGCTTCATCGACAAAGCATTTACAAAACAAACAAAAGCACAAAAACAAATATACAAATATTAAAAAATGTCATACAATTCAAATCAATTGAAAAGAATTTACGTCATTAAAATTACAAATAAAACAAACATGGACATTGTAGAACACAGGCGTATCAAGAAAATTTTACAAAAGGAAAATTGTAAATGGATAAAATCATGTAAGAGTTATAAACTATTAAATATTAAATACTAGACCTTTAAGCAGTGTATGAGATGATCAAAATTTTAAAATTCAAAAATGTTTATGATTAAACATCAACAAAAAAGTCGTTTACCGCATATAGGGCTCTCTCCAGTAAGTATGATTTCAGAGCTTTGCGAAATGCGGGAAAGAATGAAAGTGACTTGATATTCAAAGGCAAATGATTGTACAGGGTGAGTCAACGATAGAGTAAAGCCATTATCTCATTTGTTTCGATGTTTACAAAAAAAATATTAAATATAAAAGTTATAGAGATGGTTAAGATACACATTTTAAAATTATTATACAGTATACAGGGTGCTTCAAAAAAGTGTGGCGAGTATAACATATGTTTTTTTAAATGCAACACCCTATTTTTTATTTTATTTTTTGATTCTGCGTAAAATTCCATAACTTTTTTATATATAATGTTATATACCTAAAATTAAAATTAATAGTTTTTGTTATATTTAAATTTGTTTAAACAAATGTTAGATTGCAGTGGGTTAAAAAATTGTCAATGATAGCATTGATTCTAAAGTTGGACAACTAAAATTTGGTAGGAGAATTTTATAGACATATAGAAAAAGACCTATGTAAAGATATTTTAGTTAGATGTTACAGGGTGTTCAAAATATATTTAGGAATTTCAACTACTTAAAATTAAGGAATTTCAATTTTTTTAAATGGTACACCCTATATATTATCATTTTTTCTTATAGATTTTACCAAACTCTTCAACTTTTATTAAGAATGTCATATACCTATTTTTATTAGTTTGGTATTTATTCCAATTTTTTCTATTTTTACCCATATTTTTAAGACAATAATTGCGCTATAACATCATAGTTGCCATGACAAAAAGTAATAATTATCACAATTTCATGTCTGTTAAGCAAATTAAGAACAAAATTTGAATTTTAGTTTAATTTGTTGTAATAAGTATAAATGGTAGAGATAATAGTTACAGATTTTCTTGAAATAAATTAGTCAATGTGATTGATATACACGGACAAGCTTAGAAAACCCCATTTTTTGGATCAGTACTATATATTATATAGTACCGATTTTGCTAACTACTATAAAGATCTGGTATATTATCTAGAAAACATCTTCAGTGTGTAATGGGACGGTTTCGCGGCAGTAGTAATATTGGCTTTACCAAATTAATTATAAACCAGAATTACTACGAGAAAAATTTGTACTTTTAGTACTTTAATAAGTACAAGAATTTTCTTCGACATACAGTAAAGTTCTTATAGATTTTACAAAACCCTTCAACTTTTATTAAGTATGTCATATACTTGTTGTAATTAGTATAAATGGTAGAGATAATAGTTACAGATTTTCCTGAAATGAATTAGTCAATGTGACTGATATACACGAACAAACCAAGAAAAACGTATTTTTTGGTTCAGTACTATATATTATATGGTATTTTGCTAAGGAGAATAAGAATAGATGTAGATTATCTAGAAAACATCTTCAGTGTGTTATGGGACGGTTTCACAGCAGTAGTAATATTGACTTTACCACATGAATTATAAACCAGCATTACTACGAGAAAAAAACTTTACTGTATGTCGAAGAAAATTCCTATATCAGTAGCCTTCAGCAATTAGGTAATCTAGTATTACCCTAATCTGTGGCTATTCGCCCCGACGAAAAATCCCAAGTGTCATCTTTCATAATATAGAAATACACCAAGAAATTCACTACTGCGATTTAGTTTATTTGAGTAAAGTTAATTAATTTTAACTAATACCAGCAATTGTAACTAATTATGAAGCTACT
>NW_022145652.1:0-2114 GCF_002938485.1 Sitophilus oryzae | reverse complement strand
TTTTTTTTATGTTTTGTACTCGAAAAAAAAATGTTATGCAGATATCCGCCTACAGATATTCGAAATGGAAAAAATCACGAATAAACGTACGCGATTAAGCCAATTGGAGTGCATTTTTTCACGAATTCCTTCCGTTTTGCCGGCATATGTGCGGAAAATATCCGTTTTCCCCCCGTATGCCGTGCGTGCGTGCCATTTTAATTTTAAAACGATTTTTCCGGCCGGCCGCCAACCGAATAGATTAATGTCGATTTGATTTTGTAATTTGCCCAACAAAAAAAAACAGAAAAAAATACCACCGGCATGGCAGTGGAAAAGGCAGAATTTATTTGCGTAGAATTCGATGAAAATGCACGAAAAAAAGTGATGGAAATTTTCAATTTATTTTTTTTTTCTCTGCCGAAAATATAAGAAATTTTTGACTCAAGAGCATTAACAGGTACCTAGACGCAGCCTTTCGTTGTTATGGTGTAGCTAACATAAACAAATTTATTATTTATATCTTTATATTCTACTTTCTACAAAATACATCACTAAATCCTGAAAAATATTATAAAATTATGATTAAATTATGTTTAATTCATAGAGTTATACAGGGTTATCCGAACTGTATTAAGGAAACTTCGGCAGCATATTCTGCAGATAAAAATAAGTAAAAAAAATCGTATGCTTAGTTTCGGAGATACAGGGTGTAGAAGTTTCATTTTTATTTCGAAGTAACGTTAATATTTGGATGGAAATTAATATATGTCAATGATGACAGGTATTGATAATTCCGATTCCAAATAATCTCGAGAACCATTACTCGTAGCTTTTTTCCGTAAAAAACGTGGTAAATGTATATTTTTTTACTCAGTAGTTCTATACGAGTACGAACGAAAAGTTACTACTCTTCAAACCAGATAAAATAAACAATGAATCAAAACACCTTCTGTTCCAAGAAAAGAAAACTATAAAACAAGAAACGAGAATTTTTACGACTTTTCATCAAATCCCCACACCTCCAGTTTCTCCAAGATTAATTTGTCCAGCATCGGGAGTAGTTTAATGTTTCCATCCCCCGCCCCTCCCACTATCATCCCCCCTATCTTCACCCCAGTGACTAATAAGTGGCGAAGTGAACGATTACTCCCTGTTATCCCTAGGGACGTGCTTCCGGACCTTGTATAAATGTCCGGCGGATGTACAGGGTGGGCCAGACGGTATCGGTCCATTTGTTGTGGTTTTGGGTAGATTAAAATTGGTAAATCGGATTCACCCAGTCGTTAATAATGTGTTATTTAATCCTTTAAGATTAAATAATTAATCCTTTAAGATTAAATAACCTCAATTATACCCTTACTATTTATTTATTCTTGGTTTAGATGATTACATTTTGCAGTTCTCAAAAAGTCAAGCAAAATTTTGATGATTTTTTTACTTATTTATACTAGAATCCATAGATATGAATTGAGGAATTGAAACTGATATAAACCTGGCAACATCTCAATTTTCGATCCCCGATATCAATCATACTTAGCAGATTGCACTCTGGTGTAAGAAGAATCGTATAGATGTAAAAAAAGAAATGCTTTTAAGGAGATTGCATGAATTTTTAGAAATATAAAAAAGTTATAAACGTTGTTTAAAGTGATTCTTATTTTTTGTCATTCTTCCTAAAAATGAGATAAGATGATTCCATTGACAACTTTAATTACACAAACAGAAATTAACATTAAGTCTTGACGAATTTGCTAAAATTCGAACTTTTTTCTTTTGTTATATTTTAAAAAAAATCATTCTAAAACGGGTCCTGTGTATTACACAGGGCTTCACCGTTTATTAAACAGTTAAAACGAGAGTGGAGAGCCCTAATTTGGGGCTATTAGGGCCCCCTTTGTAGCCGGCTAACTAAGCGCGGCAAAACAGCGTTCCGCAATCCAAGAGATTCATCTCTCGCATCTCTCAATAATTCAGGAGGGATGAAATGACGAAACAATGGTCAGTTACGGCTATAATCCCTTGAAAATCTTTAATGGGACTGTAGATATTATTAATGAGACTATGTTTGTATAACGGATGGTGCATAGTTGTTGGAAACATAAGATGCAGTGGGCGCACATGTTTTTTTTTTT
>NW_022145651.1:0-10668 GCF_002938485.1 Sitophilus oryzae | reverse complement strand
AATATTGCTTATTCAGGAGAGGACGATCTGCCGCAGTTATTCTTGGCATGGCCTTGATTTGCTGGATACATAACTTCCTGATACTTTTTTTGTAAAGTTGTTCGCAAAAAGAAAACAGTTGGACTATATACTCGTAATTATACAATTTTCTTTTGTTTACTACACTTTCCGGATTTGTCAAAAAAGCGAAGAAACCACTCATGAATAGTTGTTTTTTTTTTATTAAAATGTGATTAGACAAATACTTAAAACTTTCTGAGTTGTTTAAAGAGGCTGTAAGAACAACTATTAATATAACTGTAGCTATTATTAGTGAAAATATGAATATGTTTGTAAAAATCTGAAAAATTTTCTGTTGTTGATTCTACCTTTTAAATGAGCATTGAATCATCACGAAATTTTAGCCAAGTTATTAAACAATTTGAAATCTATCTTCGAAGCCCCCGTGAAGGCTTGGAGATAAAATTCAGGGATCTTCGAGGCTTAGAATATCTCTAATTATAATAAGTGTATCTCTACTTCTAATTCTACCTAAAAATTGTAAGGACAATTTTTGTAAGTAATTACCTAAACTTAATTACCTATTTATTATTCCAAGAAATTTTTTGTAAATTGCATATTTTGGCAGATATTTGCGAAAAACTGATTTTTGGGCCATTTTTTCGACCAAAGTTGGCCGAGCACGGTGTTACAATATTTTTTTCCTCTAAAACTACTCCACAAAAGGTATACAATTCGTCTGAAGTCCCGGTCGAAGAATTAAGCCATCATTATCTGAAAAATATAATAATTATATTCGCGTCCAGTCCGAATGTATTATCTTGATTTTTCATATACGTAGTAACGTCCCTGCGTGCACAATTTTAAAGCTATAAGCCAAATCCCCTCCCGTCGCTAGTCTAGGTGGCGGCGCCGGCCCTGGCGCGGCGGTTGGTATTCATTCGTCTTTCGTGCACGGTGCAGTGCGGATCGCAGTTCTCTGATTTCTTCGTCGTTATATCGATGAAGCCATTTTGTTTATTCTCTACTTATTTTGAATATTACTTTGTAATATACGGTGTTCTACAGCTAGGTAGAACACAAGGAACAATATGTAAGTATTGTATAATATTTATTTTTCGAGAAAAACGAAGTGGACGTAAATAACGAAATATTGGAATTAGATAAAAGAAGAAAACAATAAGAATATCATATATATCGGACTGTTGTACTCTCAGTGGGACAAAGTTCATACGTATAAGGAATGCCCTTCTCCTTGTGAGAGGGATTCTATTATATTATATGGGGATTCTTCTATTATATAAGGTTCTATATCTCGCAGTCAAGAGAATTTTATAAATACCAAAGTGTTGTATCTCCGAGTGAGTCAAATTTCGTACTTTTAGAGGATGCCCATATGAGAGAGATTCCTTTCATAAGTCAATATTGATATCCCTCTATCGAGAGATAAATTACAGGTATCACAGGCAAGTATCTTATAATATTTATTTTTAGGTAATTAAATAATGGAGGGAAGTAATTGAAGTGGAAGCAAATCTCTAAATGTGAAAAAGTGTGAGGCAAAGAGGATACAATGGAAGTGGACAAAGGGAGAAAGCAATAAGAATATCGTATATATCGAACTGTTGTGCTCTCAGTGAGACAAAGTCCTATTTAGAGAATGCCCTTCTCCTCGTGAGAGGGATTCCTATTATATGAGGTTAGAAATCTGGCTATCAAAATAATATTATAAATATCGAACTGTTGTTCTCTCAGCGAGACAAAGTTTCCTATTTATAGAGAATGCCCTTCTCCTCGTGAGAGGGATTCCTATTGTATGAGGTTCCAAATCTCTCTATCAAGAGAATATTATAAATACCAAAGTGTTGTATCTACCAGTGAGTCAAATTTCACATTTTTAGAGAATGGCCGTCTCCGTGTGAGAGGGATTCCTTTTATAAGTCATTGTTTATATCCCCTATCGAGATATTAATAACACGTATTACCGGTAAGTATCTTATAATAGTTATTTTTAGGAAGTTAAATAATGGATGGAAATAATTAAAGTAAAAGCAAATTTTGAAATATGGAAATTAGAGACAAGGAGGAAACAATGGAATTAGACAAAAAAAATGAGAATAACATATATATATCGAACTGTTTTCCTCTCCGTAAGACAAAGTTTCGTACTTACAGAGAATGCCGTTCTCTTTTTGAGAGGGATTCCTATTATATGAGGTTCTAGATCTCTCAATCAACAGAGTACTATAAATGCCGAAGTTTTGTTATCTCCCAGCAATGAAGTAATGTCTTTACCTTCCTTCTTGGAAAAAGAAGGGGGGGGGGGTGATACATGAGGCACGAGTGGCCATTTCATCAGGTACCCTCCAGTTTGCTCCCTTGCCAGCCTCCTACCATAAAATAGGCGACAACCAACTTAACGTTGACCTCCAAGTCTTTAAAAGTAATCAACTGTGTCTCATTTCAAAAGGAGGTACTTATGATAAGGGCTGTTAAATGCTAATTTGTTTATGTAAATCGTTGACTTTCATATGTTGGAATACTCACCATTTACATTTAGAGTTTATGTTTACCCATTTCGGTCTATAAAAGCAGTGTTGTGTTTTTGGCCAATATTTTATACATTTTGACAAAGTGACAGACTTTGTGCGAATTATCGAAACATAAAGTTAGTTTTTTCTTACAGTATATAATATATATTTTCTCCTCTACAATACACTTTCGAAAGAGATGATTATAATAACATCAATGTAAACTTTCACAGACTGAATTTTTTCTTAAATATCTCTGGATGGTTTCTCTTTGAAAGAGGCTTTTGTAAGATATGATGTGTCTAAGATTTACTGCATCAAAATTTAACCATAAATATTCCCTAACAGTTCTATTTTCTTATCCAGAAATTGCGGAAAGAATAGATATATCAATTAAATCATAAAGTGAAACTAGTTTTCTTGCAGTTTTACGTATTACTTATTATATTACGTATTACTATTAATAAAAATAATAATAAAACTTCTGGTATAAAATTGACACAGATCAATATCTGAGTCTACTTTATATCAATGTCCACAATATCCATACCAATGTATGGATAGAAATCGAATCTATATGATGACTCTGGTTTAATTCATCGACGCAATTAAAGCATTTTGGGAAATAAATTATTAAGACTCTTAATTTCTTACTACCAAAGTCTAACATTCAAATGTTGTGTAATATTAATGGCTTAAAAAGTAAGGCCTTTTAAATATTAAGCAATGGGTTAGAAACACCTTAAAAATATATATCGTTAAACCTCACTATAGTCGAGTTATCCACGCAGTTCTACATTGAGACAGGGATTTCTATCGACACGATGAGTTAACTAGTTTATAAAGTATAATTGAACAATTTTGGCAAAATCCTTTATGGAAGTGTCAAGTGTCTTATGGGTTTCTGTCTCTGCTTAGTATGCATATATGTATATGTTAAATTGTCACAATTTGACCGTTGGCCGTTAAATTTGTTTTATTTTGGTTGCATTCAATAAACATATTTATAATTTCAGCTATTTTTGTCTCAAAAAAATGCTTTCTGCACCGCATTCATTAATTTGCAACCATCAGTTCTTTAAACATCTACGTATATGAAAAATCAAGATAATACATTCGGACTGGACGCGAATATAATTATACGATCAAACGAACTTACCTGAAGTGAAATTCGATCGTAATTATATGAGGCATCCAGTCCGAATGTATTATCTTCCCACCCTTCCCGTTTTGCCCCATGGTCGCTTGAATTAATGAATAAATCTTTGAAAAATGAATACCGACCGCCGCGCCAGGGCCGGTGCCGCCACCTAGACTAACGACGGGAGGGGATTTGGCTTATAGCTTTAAAATTGTGCACGCAGGGACGTTACTACGTATATGAAAAATCAAGATAATATATTCGGACTGGACGCCTCATATAATTACGATCGAACTTCACTTCAGGTAAGTTCGTTTGATCGTATAATTATGTGTTAACGGCATCATATTTTAAATAATGTATTTTCTTTAATTACTTTACAGCCAACATCTTGTAATATGTACTTTGGACTATAGTAATAATTATTATTTAAAATTACATTGGAAGCATTTTAATTATTCAATGCTCGCCTAATCATAATAATTTCAAAGGTAGAAACAAATAAAATATTATGTATTTTGATTATTTCACAATAATATAGTCACTTAAATATAGTTATTAAAAAAAGATCCGTTAGACTAAACTTTTAATATCTCAAAACCAGGTCTTGGTGAACTATCCATTGTCAGCATTTTATTACGTGCAGATACTTCATTAGAATAATGCTGAGCTGCAGGAAAAAAAGTCATAAAGATGAGAATTATGGTATACAGAATGTTTTATGATCTTAAATTCAAATATTTGAAAAGACATTAATACTTATTACCTATCTACATCTACAATTTATGCCAGTATTTAATAAATTATGAATGTTTAACTAATATGTACCAACGTAGATTTAATGTTGTCTATTTAAACGTGATTTAAATAAATTCCAATCTACGGCTAATGTATTGTCATTACTTGTGTTAGGCATTTTTATTTCTGTTTTAATAAAACTAAGAGTACTTAGTCTATTAACTAGGTCTTCTAAACGATTAGAAATCTATAAAAAATAACTTTTTATTTATTATTTAATTGAATTTATTTTATTTATTACTTTCTTTTCGATTTATTTTATCTTATTGATTTTACTTATTGATTGATTTTTTTGCTAAACTAATTATCTGCAATAGACTGACCTAAACTAAATTTTGTGTGGTTGTGTATTGCACACACTGATAACTAAATATTCCGACTGAGTCCTTAATCAGAGGGTCAAAAGGAGCGAAAGGAATTGGCACCTACCTTTTACTGTAGTCTCCAACTCTTCCCGATTCCCGGATGTCGAAATGCTGCTACTGCCGCTGCTGCTGGTTGCTGGTTCGTAGAATTGCACTGAAGAGTTTGAAAACTCACGTAGCTTTCTTCCAATTTGGCGAAAATGTTCGATAATTGGTCGAGACACTTCCGAAATTTAGAAAAATACTACTGCACAATCCTACCGACTACGCCAATTAAGTAACCGAAACTCGGAGCTGCGTTTTTAAAAAAATTTATTTTCAAAAGTTACAGTGACAACGTTAAGAGAATAAACAGGAATGACAATAGTGTGAGAACATTTTCCTTTTATATGAAAATATTGCTTATTCAGGAGAGGACGATCTGCCGCAGTTATTCTTGGCATGGCCTTGATTTGCTGGATACATAACTTCCTGATACTTTTTTTGTAAAGTTGTTCGCAAAAAGAAAACAGTTGGACTATATACTCGTAATTATACAATTTTCTTTTGTTTACTACACTTTCCGGATTTGTCAAAAAAGCGAAGAAACCACTCATGAATAGTTGTTTTTTTTTTATTAAAATGTGATTAGACAAATACTTAAAACTTTCTGAGTTGTTTAAAGAGGCTGTAAGAACAACTATTAATATAACTGTAGCTATTATTAGTGAAAATATGAATATGTTTGTAAAAATCTGAAAAATTTTCTGTTGTTGATTCTACCTTTTAAATGAGCATTGAATCATCACGAAATTTTAGCCAAGTTATTAAACAATTTGAAATCTATCTTCGAAGCCCCCGTGAAGGCTTGGAGATAAAATTCAGGGATCTTCGAGGCTTAGAATATCTCTAATTATAATAAGTGTATCTCTACTTCTAATTCTACCTAAAAATTGTAAGGACAATTTTTGTAAGTAATTACCTAAACTTAATTACCTATTTATTATTCCAAGAAATTTTTTGTAAATTGCATATTTTGGCAGATATTTGCGAAAAACTGATTTTTGGGCCATTTTTTCGACCAAAGTTGGCCGAGCACGGTGTTACAATATTTTTTTCCTCTAAAACTACTCCACAAAAGGTATACAATTCGTCTGAAGTCCCGGTCGAAGAATTAAGCCATCATTATCTGAAAAATATAATAATTATATTCGCGTCCAGTCCGAATGTATTATCTTGATTTTTCATATACGTAGTAACGTCCCTGCGTGCACAATTTTAAAGCTATAAGCCAAATCCCCTCCCGTCGCTAGTCTAGGTGGCGGCGCCGGCCCTGGCGCGGCGGTTGGTATTCATTCGTCTTTCGTGCACGGTGCAGTGCGGATCGCAGTTCTCTGATTTCTTCGTCGTTATATCGATGAAGCCATTTTGTTTATTCTCTACTTATTTTGAATATTACTTTGTAATATACGGTGTTCTACAGCTAGGTAGAACACAAGGAACAATATGTAAGTATTGTATAATATTTATTTTTCGAGAAAAACGAAGTGGACGTAAATAACGAAATATTGGAATTAGATAAAAGAAGAAAACAATAAGAATATCATATATATCGGACTGTTGTACTCTCAGTGGGACAAAGTTCATACGTATAAGGAATGCCCTTCTCCTTGTGAGAGGGATTCTATTATATTATATGGGGATTCTTCTATTATATAAGGTTCTATATCTCGCAGTCAAGAGAATTTTATAAATACCAAAGTGTTGTATCTCCGAGTGAGTCAAATTTCGTACTTTTAGAGGATGCCCATATGAGAGAGATTCCTTTCATAAGTCAATATTGATATCCCTCTATCGAGAGATAAATTACAGGTATCACAGGCAAGTATCTTATAATATTTATTTTTAGGTAATTAAATAATGGAGGGAAGTAATTGAAGTGGAAGCAAATCTCTAAATGTGAAAAAGTGTGAGGCAAAGAGGATACAATGGAAGTGGACAAAGGGAGAAAGCAATAAGAATATCGTATATATCGAACTGTTGTGCTCTCAGTGAGACAAAGTCCTATTTAGAGAATGCCCTTCTCCTCGTGAGAGGGATTCCTATTATATGAGGTTAGAAATCTGGCTATCAAAATAATATTATAAATATCGAACTGTTGTTCTCTCAGCGAGACAAAGTTTCCTATTTATAGAGAATGCCCTTCTCCTCGTGAGAGGGATTCCTATTGTATGAGGTTCCAAATCTCTCTATCAAGAGAATATTATAAATACCAAAGTGTTGTATCTACCAGTGAGTCAAATTTCACATTTTTAGAGAATGGCCGTCTCCGTGTGAGAGGGATTCCTTTTATAAGTCATTGTTTATATCCCCTATCGAGATATTAATAACACGTATTACCGGTAAGTATCTTATAATAGTTATTTTTAGGAAGTTAAATAATGGATGGAAATAATTAAAGTAAAAGCAAATTTTGAAATATGGAAATTAGAGACAAGGAGGAAACAATGGAATTAGACAAAAAAAATGAGAATAACATATATATATCGAACTGTTTTCCTCTCCGTAAGACAAAGTTTCGTACTTACAGAGAATGCCGTTCTCTTTTTGAGAGGGATTCCTATTATATGAGGTTCTAGATCTCTCAATCAACAGAGTACTATAAATGCCGAAGTTTTGTTATCTCCCAGCAATGAAGTAATGTCTTTACCTTCCTTCTTGGAAAAAGAAGGGGGGGGGGGTGATACATGAGGCACGAGTGGCCATTTCATCAGGTACCCTCCAGTTTGCTCCCTTGCCAGCCTCCTACCATAAAATAGGCGACAACCAACTTAACGTTGACCTCCAAGTCTTTAAAAGTAATCAACTGTGTCTCATTTCAAAAGGAGGTACTTATGATAAGGGCTGTTAAATGCTAATTTGTTTATGTAAATCGTTGACTTTCATATGTTGGAATACTCACCATTTACATTTAGAGTTTATGTTTACCCATTTCGGTCTATAAAAGCAGTGTTGTGTTTTTGGCCAATATTTTATACATTTTGACAAAGTGACAGACTTTGTGCGAATTATCGAAACATAAAGTTAGTTTTTTCTTACAGTATATAATATATATTTTCTCCTCTACAATACACTTTCGAAAGAGATGATTATAATAACATCAATGTAAACTTTCACAGACTGAATTTTTTCTTAAATATCTCTGGATGGTTTCTCTTTGAAAGAGGCTTTTGTAAGATATGATGTGTCTAAGATTTACTGCATCAAAATTTAACCATAAATATTCCCTAACAGTTCTATTTTCTTATCCAGAAATTGCGGAAAGAATAGATATATCAATTAAATCATAAAGTGAAACTAGTTTTCTTGCAGTTTTACGTATTACTTATTATATTACGTATTACTATTAATAAAAATAATAATAAAACTTCTGGTATAAAATTGACACAGATCAATATCTGAGTCTACTTTATATCAATGTCCACAATATCCATACCAATGTATGGATAGAAATCGAATCTATATGATGACTCTGGTTTAATTCATCGACGCAATTAAAGCATTTTGGGAAATAAATTATTAAGACTCTTAATTTCTTACTACCAAAGTCTAACATTCAAATGTTGTGTAATATTAATGGCTTAAAAAGTAAGGCCTTTTAAATATTAAGCAATGGGTTAGAAACACCTTAAAAATATATATCGTTAAACCTCACTATAGTCGAGTTATCCACGCAGTTCTACATTGAGACAGGGATTTCTATCGACACGATGAGTTAACTAGTTTATAAAGTATAATTGAACAATTTTGGCAAAATCCTTTATGGAAGTGTCAAGTGTCTTATGGGTTTCTGTCTCTGCTTAGTATGCATATATGTATATGTTAAATTGTCACAATTTGACCGTTGGCCGTTAAATTTGTTTTATTTTGGTTGCATTCAATAAACATATTTATAATTTCAGCTATTTTTGTCTCAAAAAAATGCTTTCTGCACCGCATTCATTAATTTGCAACCATCAGTTCTTTAAACATCTACGTATATGAAAAATCAAGATAATACATTCGGACTGGACGCGAATATAATTATACGATCAAACGAACTTACCTGAAGTGAAATTCGATCGTAATTATATGAGGCATCCAGTCCGAATGTATTATCTTCCCACCCTTCCCGTTTTGCCCCATGGTCGCTTGAATTAATGAATAAATCTTTGAAAAATGAATACCGACCGCCGCGCCAGGGCCGGTGCCGCCACCTAGACTAACGACGGGAGGGGATTTGGCTTATAGCTTTAAAATTGTGCACGCAGGGACGTTACTACGTATATGAAAAATCAAGATAATATATTCGGACTGGACGCCTCATATAATTACGATCGAACTTCACTTCAGGTAAGTTCGTTTGATCGTATAATTATGTGTTAACGGCATCATATTTTAAATAATGTATTTTCTTTAATTACTTTACAGCCAACATCTTGTAATATGTACTTTGGACTATAGTAATAATTATTATTTAAAATTACATTGGAAGCATTTTAATTATTCAATGCTCGCCTAATCATAATAATTTCAAAGGTAGAAACAAATAAAATATTATGTATTTTGATTATTTCACAATAATATAGTCACTTAAATATAGTTATTAAAAAAAGATCCGTTAGACTAAACTTTTAATATCTCAAAACCAGGTCTTGGTGAACTATCCATTGTCAGCATTTTATTACGTGCAGATACTTCATTAGAATAATGCTGAGCTGCAGGAAAAAAAGTCATAAAGATGAGAATTATGGTATACAGAATGTTTTATGATCTTAAATTCAAATATTTGAAAAGACATTAATACTTATTACCTATCTACATCTACAATTTATGCCAGTATTTAATAAATTATGAATGTTTAACTAATATGTACCAACGTAGATTTAATGTTGTCTATTTAAACGTGATTTAAATAAATTCCAATCTACGGCTAATGTATTGTCATTACTTGTGTTAGGCATTTTTATTTCTGTTTTAATAAAACTAAGAGTACTTAGTCTATTAACTAGGTCTTCTAAACGATTAGAAATCTATAAAAAATAACTTTTTATTTATTATTTAATTGAATTTATTTTATTTATTACTTTCTTTTCGATTTATTTTATCTTATTGATTTTACTTATTGATTGATTTTTTTGCTAAACTAATTATCTGCAATAGACTGACCTAAACTAAATTTTGTGTGGTTGTGTATTGCACACACTGATAACTAAATATTCCGACTGAGTCCTTAATCAGAGGGTCAAAAGGAGCGAAAGGAATTGGCACCTACCTTTTACTGTAGTCTCCAACTCTTCCCGATTCCCGGATGTCGAAATGCTGCTACTGCCGCTGCTGCTGGTTGCTGGTTCGTAGAATTGCACTGAAGAGTTTGAAAACTCACGTAGCTTTCTTCCAATTTGGCGAAAATGTTCGATAATTGGTCGAGACACTTCCGAAATTTAGAAAAATACTACTGCACAATCCTACCGACTACGCCAATTAAGTAACCGAAACTCGGAGCTGCGTTTTTAAAAAAATTTATTTTCAAAAGTTACAGTGACAACGTTAAGAGAATAAACAGGAATGACAATAGTGTGAGAACATTTTCCTTTTATATGAAAATATTGCTTATTCAGGAGAGGACGATCTGCCGCAGTTATTCTTGGCATGGCCTTGATTTGCTGGATACATAACTTCCTGATACTTTTTTTGTAAAGTTGTTCGCAAAAAGAAAACAGTTGGACTATATACTCGTAATTATACAATTTTCTTTTGTTTACTACACTTTCCGGATTTGTCAAAAAAGCGAAGAAACCACTCATGAATAGTT
>NW_022145650.1:0-22046 GCF_002938485.1 Sitophilus oryzae | reverse complement strand
GCGTGGTTATAGGTCAAAACATTTACATTGTGTATTTGTGTTTCATTTATTTATTGTTTTTTTGTGTACTTTAAATTACTGTTTGATAAAATTGTTGTGCTTATTTTATAATTTTGCATTTTACAAAATATGACTTTGTGTAAGGATACTCGTATCTATTAACATGCAATAAATGATTTGATTTGATGTTTTGCACACGAGTTCGACAGTTTGTTGGCTCGAGCCGCAGGCAAGAGCCACAAGTCGAAAGAGTGTACAAAGAAGTTTTCGAATGAGTTTTTTACGCTATTTTTTCTACGACTACAAATTAGCAACAGACTCACTCAGTTTTTGCCAATTTTGTGAAATAATTTGCGATGTAATGATGACACTTTTCTGACGGCTGCATTGCGTTTGACGTTTCAGCTAAACATTGGAGGTTAAAAATGTTAAAATTGGGACATGTCGTGTGCAAAATGACACATATCGTGCGCTAAATCCTTAGTACACAACAGTTTGCAAAACGCCAATTTCAGATCGAGTTTTCCGTGTGTCAAACTGCATTTCGTAGGCTAGTCGTACAAAAAATTATATTATTACTTTGAGAGTATTTTCCTTAAGATATTTTTTAAAGTAATTCCTTATAAACAAACCTACATTTTTCAATGCAATAGAAAATCCTACCTAAAACTGTACCTAGAAAATAACAAACATGTAAAAGATGAAATACATCTATTATCATTTTAAACTTTTATCAAAATAACTTTTAAGAATGATTAAATATGGATAACATTATTTCTCAGCGAATAATAAATAATTAAGCCTTTTCGTTAATATTAAAACAATATTTCCCGAGAAATTTTAACTAAGAAGCTTTTTTCTCCGCTACTCTTACATACATTTTATAGGCGAATTGAGCGAAAAAGCTAGGATAACCTAAAATATGTAATATGAAAAAGTGCATTTTCCAAAAGCATGGGAAAGTTTTATAAAGTTCCATGACCTCAACAAGAGAAGATATACCCTCACGTTCTTGTGTGCATTTCAGTCTTCAATTACTTATGTATCCAAGAGTATTTTTTACAAAATATTTACTATGATAATCTCTACTTTACTGAAATACGAAAATATTAATTCTCAAATTCATAGAATTGCTGTGAATTCCCAAAATTCTTAAAATTTATACATAAAATAATAAATTAAACTATTAATACTAACTATAGTCTGTGAAACGAATAACTTTGAATTTGACAGTTCCCGCGGGCTTTTCTAGTGTAAATTTTATTAGGTTAGCAACTTGCGGCCATGCTGATGCAATGCCGTCTCTAATAGACGCTGTACGCCTTTTTTTTATGATATTGTATTATTTGCAAATATGATTTTTCGAACATTGATGCTTGCAAAATATATATATAAATTTTGTGAATGCAAATAATATATCACTATTAGTAGATATTGAATGTTTTTTGTTAAATTAGATCGATTTTCAAACCCCAAAATTTAAAATATATTTTACATTTTACCCATTATCTTATGTACCTATTCATTATTTGTATATTGTAAAACATTTGCTGCATTTGTATGGTTCATAGTTTATTTTTAGTATTTATTACTATAATTAGGTATATATATATATATATATATATATATATATATATATATATATATATATATATATATATATATATATATATATATATATATATATATATATATATATATATATATATATATATATTGTATTTATTAACATATATATTTTTTTTTCTCCTTTCTTGGGTATGAGGTTTTTTTTTATTAATTGAAAATGGAAACTTACATTCTTCTATATAGACTGGTGGTAGCAAGGGGGCTGCGGCTTCAAGAATAAAGTGCCTAAGAAAGCCCACCATGATGAAGCGAAACGTCGCATAATAAAAAAAAAGTTTCCATTTTCAATTAATAAAAAAAAACCTCATACCCAAGAAAGGAGAAAAAAAATATATATATATATATATATAAATTTCTAAAGGTTTAAGAAAAAGAAATAAAAAATAAACTCTTGTATTTATTAACTATATATTATGTATATTTCATGTAAACTATATCATTTTTAAAATACAAACCAAAAATACGAGGAATAATTATGTTTTCCATGTATTCTACAACATATTTATTAATTCGTGGTATCTAACTAGCGTGACGTCATAAATCTCGCTCCAAGGCTGTTCTATTAGAGACGGCATTGGTCTGATATTTAGAAATGTGAAAGGCTGATGACATTTTACTTTTGTCAATTATGACATTTCGCGTTGATTTTTGCAAGAAGAGGAAGAACTGTCACTTGTTTTATTATTTTCCTTTTCTATTTCACGAAAGTAAAAAAAGTTACCTATCTAATTCGTTCAGGCACTTATTTTAAAGAATATGAGTACTTTTTGGATAGAGGGATTTTATATTTGCCATGTTGGTAAAAAATAACGGTCAAAATTCAAAGTTATTCATTTTATAGACTATACTACTATTACTTTTTATTAGGGTTCCGTACCCAAAGGATAAAAACGGGAACCCTATTAATAAGACTTCGCTATCCGTCCGTCCGTCTGTCACAAAGCTCTATCTTATGAACCGTTATAGCTAGACAGTTGAAATTTTTACAGATAATTAGAACAAATACTAAAAACAGAATTAAATAAATGTTTATAAATAAAAAAGTACTTTATAAGCATTATCTTTTAAGTAAGAATTTTACTTAGAATCTTTCAAGTCCTCGGTGGCCGCGTGGTTAAAGCGTTAGGATTTTCCGCTGCTATGACGTTGGAGCCGTAGTAAGGCAGGTTCGAATCCTAGTCAAGGCGATTTTTTTTAATCGTTTTTTTTTAATTTTTACATATTTATTTACTTTTACATATTTATTATTGATTAATACAATTTTAGTAATGTGTTTCTTCATTTTTTTAAATTACTTATACGCGCATTCAAAATTTCAGCTAAACCGGAAAAAAGTTTATAATAATATGGTGTCTAATGTTGTATAGATGATAATGAATGGTACGGAACCCTTCGTGCGCGAGTCCGACTCGCACTTGACCAATTTTTTGTGTTTATTTTCACAGTAGATTTAAAACTATATTATTATTATTATTTGGAATATATCTAGTCTTTTGAAATAATACAAAATTTTTGACAAAAATTATGGTTTTGCTACTATATTCAAAGATTTATATCAAATTTTGAATTACTACCGGCATTCAATAACCAAAATGTCACCTATCTTGCAACTAATCTTACTTATCAAAGAGATTTGTTGTCCATCGCCATCAGTATTGACAAAGTCAATTTTAATATACCTCAGAGCAGTTATTGATTTGGGATCTAAGTCAATTTCATTATACAATCTGCGAGTTTCCGAGCTTCATGTTTAATCGCCGCATTAATTGAAGAAATGTGACAGTTAATGATATTGTCAATACTGGGGATTTACTTGGCAAAGCCCGGTCTACTCTGTCTAATTTAATGGAGTCACATTTATATTCAATTATTTCTTATAGAGCGCTTTTATGGAAAATATTATATGAAAATTTCGCCGATAATACATTAGTAGAAAATAATTGAAATAAACCTTACGTCACTAGAATAAGGATTAGTTAGATCAGTCACAAGTTAAAGTAAAGTATTATAAAACACGCTTTACACTATTCGTAGAATAGAACGAAACAGATCAAGATCGCATTTCGTCGCCTAACTTTGTCGCATTTTGGTTTAACTCCGGTTGTCTTACCTATTTCGGTTTCTCTCGACTTACTTTCATTTCTTAAAAGCGCCTCAAAACTACTCGTAAAATTTCGGAGACGGGCGTGGGGATTTTTTTGGCGTGTCTTGTTGTCTCGTTCAATTTCGTTTCGTTTCGAATTGATTCCAAAACGTGGCGGTATTTTTACACGAGGCAAAGGATTTTTTTCATAAATCTCAGTAGAATAAGTAAACCTAAACGTTTCTAAAATATCTGTTGTTATATTCGTTACTTCTCGTTAATTATATCTCGTTTTATGTTGATATATATTCCACAAGATTAATATTTTAACACGCATTTAGGTAATCAGTAGAGTAGATATTCAAGAATTAGAGTAGATATTTAAGAACAACACTTTTCACACTTAATCTGCAGGAATATAATTACAATATTTTAATTATTTCATTTTATTAAAATGAATTATTATACAGGGTCGCTGTTAAGTATGGAAACGGTCGATTATTAGGTAAAATATAGGAGGTACCGCAAAAAGTTAAATATAAAAGTTATAGGGTTTATAAATATCAATTAGCGGGTAATAAATGTAAGTATACAGGGTCGGTCATAAAGTCATGGCACATCAAAGTTTAATTTTTGTAAATGGAACCTGCTGTATATTATTGCATATTTCGGTTCTTCCTTCAATTCTAGGAAAAAATCGAAACACACACAATGTACTCAATCCAACCGTTTTCGAGTTATTGATTTTGAAAATATCATAAACAAAGACATTATAAATATAGACCGAACACCTCATTCATAAATACTCGTTGGTAGTGTATCAAACATTCAATGTGTCAAACAAGGACAGAAGAGGCAGAGAAGTCTAAAATTTCCGACCCCAACAACTAGGCGCATTTGGATTAGTGTGTTTTGAACAGATTTAATTAGTAAAAAGTAAAAGAAAAAGTAATTAGTAAAAATGTTTACTCCATATTAATATACATTAACACTTTTTAAGTGGAATGGGTTTGTTATAGGTCTAATATAATAATATAATTAATATCCCACATATACTTATGTTGAAACGTAAGTAGGTAGTTTTCGAAAATAGCTCCAACGTCGATTTTCCATTTAAACTTTCAGTTATTCTATATAAACTTTCAGTTACTTTTGAATATTTACAGGTGTACTCAGGCTTCGAAACAGTTCAATATTATAGGTTTGCGGTTGGTGACTTTTCTTTCAATTTTTTTTCAGAATATGGAGGCAATGGTAAGCACATTTTAGACATTTTGTAAACATAGGGGCCGGAACATATTGCCAAACTAAAGTTATAGATTTGCCATTAAATTTTCATTCCAGAAATACCTATGGTTGCCACCTGTCCTTTTTGAAAAGGACAGTCCTTTTTTGGACTTGTCCTTTTGACTTTTTTGCTTGAGAGTCATTTTATTCATGTTTTCCCTGAAAATTACCTACAGCAAACAGAAATATTATTTTCGTCCAAATTTAATTAGAGATGTTATAAAACTTATAAATACATTTTCTTGTTTAGAATAGGCAACATTATTTAGAATTTTCCGTTTAATCTCAAATGATAATTTAGGTTTTAGTTTACCTTTTTTGATCTTAAAACTTTAAAATTAGTAATTAGTAACGATTTAGTTAGTTCGCAATCGATAGCTTCCTGTAAAGTACTATGTAATAGTTGTTTGTCCTTGTATTATTAATAACTTCCTATACCTAAAATCAATATTTAATGAGAAAATTGTGTTTTTTTGAAAATGTAAGACAAGATTTGACTTTTGGTCTTCTTCTTGTATTATGATGGCTCTGATACGAGGCAATTGCCTTTTAATCTCGCAAATAGAAGGCATTTATCATTAAAGGTATCAAATATTATACAAATATAGATTTCATTGCATAATAATCAAATCATTAGGTTTATTTACAAATCCATTACTTTTAAGGTAGCTTCATCAGATAATCAAATTTTAATTAAATGTCTCAATCTTCATGAACTGTATTAAGCATATGTATTGCGGTTTGAATCACCGAGAATCACCTTGGCTTCTTGACAAAAATATTTTGAAAATGTGCGTTGCAATGGCCCCCATCTTATGTAAAAAATTGAAATAAAATTACAAACCTAAAACGTAATAGGTAAAAAGCTTTTTTTGGAGGCCTGGGTCACTCTGTATATAGGTATGTATAAACTAGTAGCCTAAGAAGTATTTACAGTTCGTCCCATTCTAAAAAAGGTAAACACACCGTACAAATAACACTAGGAAGAGGTATTTGTACGGTGTAAAATGTTTAAACAGGCCGAGGGGGCAGATATAATAATGCAATAAAATGTAAAAGGGGCAGGTAAACACCTTTGTTTAATTATTTGAGCAAAATTCCTTTAGAATATCGTATATAATGACCAAATTATGACGCAATTTTAAGAGAAAAAAAAATATTAACTTTCTGTGGCTTATAATTAAGTTTCAAATGCAACGTTTATATTCAAATTTGTTATGATCTACAACAGTTAGTTAGTAATTGAGACGAATTATAATTCAATACCGGCTACTACGTTCTTGTTTAATAACTCAAAATTCAACAAATATAATTAGAAATTATTTTTAATTGTGAGGCTCCCTTGCGAGACGCCTATGTACGGCGATTACGGCGCGGCGGAAACAATACCTATCTGTGAAAAGACAAATTCGGGTAATTTGAGCTTATTTTTCCACACATTTGACACTCGTACCATATTGAAAATTCGCAGATTCAAAGTACGTTAAACAAAAGCAAAAAGTACTGAAAAACACTGAAAGAAGTTCACTTCGGCCTTGATTCCGACTTCAAACACACCGTAAGCTAAGCGTAGTACGCTATAACGGACCAAAGGCCGTCGAGAGGGGTGGTGGGACGGACGTCTCATTTCATTCTGGAAGGCTAGCAGCGACGTTGCCAGCAGTTCTAGACGTTTCAGCACATTAAACAGTAAACATGTGCTTTAATAGTAACGCATATATTCTCTGGTTAATAACATATTACGCATGCTTCTTTTAAAAATAAACTATTAATTTAATTAAGAAATTTGAGATTTATTGATATCCGGTGAAGGTTTTAAAGTCACCTTTTCTGCAAATCAAACTAAGTAGATAGGCGCAAATTTGAGACGTGGCAATGTCGCCTTCTCTATCTCAGTTGGTTTTTACAGTACGTAGTCAACCTCCGATTGTTTGATCGGGTTAAAATGCACAATGTGATATCTGTTCTTCCTAAATCTATGACTTAAACAATTCGGTTTAATTAATTTCGATATGTTCAGTTTCATTTAACGATGCCATTCTGCCGAAACTGTGATAGGTACTTAATAATATGTGACATTAGCAAAATAAAACACTAAATCACCACAATACACTAAAACACGTTTACTTTTACACTGGACGCGCGTTTCGCTAACCATGTTAGCATCATCAGCAGATGATTATAAACTGAAGTTTATAACAACCAAACTGAAGTTCATAATCATCTGCTGATGTACCTAACATGGTTAAGCGAGGCTGCGTATCCAATAAAAATAAAAAAAAAGTTTTTTTTTTTTTTTTTTTTTTTTTTTTTTTTATTTTTTAGTTATATGTATATGGTTCCAACCCTCAACAGTAATATTTGACATTAGTTCTCAATTTAGCATTTATAAATGTGTAAAATGAAAAAAAATGTATAAAACGAAAATTTCAATTCTTCAATTCATATACATTGTGTATTACGATTATTGCTCAAATTGAAGAAAGAATTGAAATATGCAATAATATACGGGGGGTTTCGTTAAAAAAAATAAAGTTTGATGTGACACAACTTTATGACCGACCCTGTATACTTAAATTTATTAGTAGCTAATAGGAATTTAAAAACCCATTACAACAGTATTACAGTTTCGTCAGAAGGGCATCATTAAATCAAACCAAACACATCGAAATTAATTAAATCGAATTGTTTAAGTGATATTTTCAAAAGTCAATAACTCGGAAACGGTTGGTTTGAAGCAAGGATACTATAGAGATAAGGATAGTTCGATTCCTATCTTCCTGCACTCTCAGTTTTCTTTACGTCATCTACTGACCGAGTTGAAGTTGTCGCTTAAGATTTTAGACAGTGACAGTTATTTTTGCATTTGACGGACGAGCGCACAGTGTGTTGGAAGATAAATTTAGCGGGCCAAAAGCGTTTGGTTAGAAATAAGCCAAAAAATGTGTACTGATAAGAATAAATAGTAGACATTCAAATTGATACAGAAATGCATGAATATTCTTTGTATTTCGATACATTTTTGTCAACCAAATTTGGTCGTTTCCTGCTCAGCAAGGCAGAGATCTTACGAAAACAAAATATTTCGGTAACTTATACGTTTTATTAAATAGCCAAATTATGTTGAAGATTGCCAAAGGTATGTACTTTTCTACTGTACGTATATAATTTGTTGTTAAAATCCTTCAAAATGCCTTTGTTCTGCAGATATCAAACTTTCACTTTTTTCAAATATGATATAATATTGAATGATGTAGATCTTTGAGTTACCAATAGTTACCAACACAGATAGTCAGTCACAAGGAGTTCAAGCTTAACAGGTAAATGCCCAAAAAGATTCATTTCAATCGGATAGTATAAAAAAACTGTTTATATAAATATAAAAAAAAAATTGTCTTAGATACTTACTATGTATGAATTTACAGTGCAGTATTTAAAATTAAAATTAAAATATCTATCTTATTTATTATTTTCAAAATAAAAATATATTTTTTAAAATAAATTATAGAGGTGTCACAATTACAAATTAATTAAAAAAACTGCTAAAGTTTTGATGTCATAATTTTATGTATTTGGTAATAGTTTTGCAATACGGTTTTTGTGTATCATGTACGAATAATATCATAGTTTTATTATCTTGTATTTATTTATTAATAGAAATTAAGTTGCTAATAAATAAATAAATTTAACCATATAGTTGCTATATAGTAGACCATTTGCTACGTTCTTAGATTTTAAGTCCCAAACTTGCTCTTGAGATTTTGTCCCGCTAGAATAACTAGTCTTTTCCTGTATTGTTCTTCTTGGATTTTGAGTGCGGTATGGTCAACTTTTCTGTTTTGTAAAATTCCCAAGTATTTGTAATATTCGTTGGGTTGCATGTTGTCTAAGTGTTCATTGTTTAATGTAGATGCCTGCTCTTCGTTTTGCCATTTACCTCTGTTTATGTGTAGTGTTTTACATTTGTTCATCCCAAATTCCATTTTTATGTCGTTTGTGGATTTTTCTAGAATTTTAAGTAGCTCGGTGTGTTCTGTTTTTGTCGCTGTATATAGTTTTATGTCGTCCATGTATAGGAGATGGTTGATTTTATGTCTTACTGATTTTTCGTATTTGTCTTAAAGCCATATATATTTCAGTTCAAAGTATTGGAGAGTGGGTTAAGGCATATACAAAACCATAGTGCACTTAGGGAATCGCCCTGGAAGATTCCTCTTTTGATTGGGATTGTATCTGTTTGTATATTTGCATTATAGGTTGTTAGATGGATGCTTGTTCTCCATGACTGCATTGTTTGACTTGGAAAATTTTGAAGCATTGGATGGATTTTATAGATTTGAAGAAACCTTTTTAACCAGCTATGTGGGATGGAGTCATACGCTTTTTTGTAGTCGATATAAGTTACGTGTAGATTTCTACATTCCTTGACAGCTTGGCCCATTACTACCGCATCAATGGTTAACTGTTCCTTGCATCCTTGGCTCTATTCTCTACATCCCTTTTGTTCCTCTGTAAGTATATTATGCTGTGATAAGTGCCGATTTATCTTTTGACATATGACTGCTGTAATAATTTTATATAATGTTGGTAAGCAAGTGATAGGTCTATAGTTGGCGGGGTTTTGTGTTTCATTATTTTTGGTTTAATATGAGTTCCTCCTTCAAAGGTAAATTTTGGAGTTAAGTATGGTCTTTCTATAATTCCGTTAATGTACTTTGCGAGTACAGCCAATGATTTGTAAAATTTATTTTATACCAAGAGATTTGTAAAGATCTGGTCGACACCTGGCGCTTTTCAGTTGTGCGTCTTTTTTATAATCAGTGAAAGTTCTTCTGTAGTATTATTGATGTTGACTTGTTGTGGTGTGTTTAGATGTCTATGCTCTTCATTCTTTATCAATGATGCGTCTTCATCATGATCTACCGGGTTCGACCATATATTTTGCCAAAATATTTTAATCTCGTTTTCTGTGGGTGCAATTATATGAGTCTCTTTGATGGTTGTGAGTTTCTTGTAGAAAAGCTTTTCATTTTGGTTGAATAGGTTATTATCATTTCGTTTTTGGTTTCATTTTTTTGTATCTATGTAGTCTTGTTGCATATAGAGCTAGCTTTTGTTTAATTGTGTCTACTGAGTGACCCTGCCAAGTTCTTTTCTTAGATTGTCTATCTTTTTTTCTATACGTGTTAGCCAAGTAGGTTTCCATTCTTTCTTCTGTTGAGTTCGCTTTTTTATTGTCTGTTCGTTGCATGTAAGTATTGTTAGGGCTGCCATGTATATGAGAGCGTGTATATCTTCCAATGTAGATTGTTGTGATAGATAAAGTGGAAGTATTTCGGAGTTCATAGTTGTTATTAGGGCACGTGTTTTTTGAATAAGTTTTGGTAGTTTTGGTCTTTCTGACAGCGGACAGCCGGCGATACTGGCTGTACCGTTTCCGCATATGATAGCGGTAGGTATACTGCTGGCTGCGGTACCCTTGCCGGCCAGACATTATTATTGGCCAAGTTATTATTAATGTTATTATTAAATGATAAATCAATTTATGTAAAATTATTTAAACAAATGAAAGAAGAACTGTATATTTCTTTCTGAGTCCCTTAGTAATTGTTACCGAGTTGATCGCTCTTAATTGCAGTTACGATTCTTTGTTTTAATAAACGTAAATTGTGCATGGTTTGTTCAAATGAATGATGGAGTCGTTTCAATATGAGAAATTGAATGGTGTGATTCAATTCACTAAAAGTCGTAATGCCCACATCACTAATGAGCACCTGTAAATGAACATAAAGTGCATTTGGTCACATTATCAGTATACTACATTTAATTAAAATTTCGGTCAAGTAAGTTTGAAAATCAAATAATTTATTGGGTTTTCCATAACTAATAATTTATCTTATAATTATTAGGAAAGAACCTGTTGCTTCAAGCGATTGTTACTAAGCGAAATTTTTGTTATTCCATACCCATAAATTGGCTAATAATTTCAATGTCTTCTCTGAAATCAATTATAATGCAATATGCAAATATTGCATTAATGCATTGCAATATGCAAATGCAACAATATACGGTATAATATACAGGGTGGTTCAAACTGTATTTTGGAAACTTCCGGAAATAATAAATTTAGGAAATTTTAATTTTTTTTAGGTGCATCCATGCATTTTCTGCAAAAATGATGATAAAACAATTTTTTTTTTTTTTTAAAATATTCCAAATTTTTGATTTCAGTCATTAAACATATAAATCACACGGCAGGCTGACTCGCTTTGGCGCTGCCGGCATTTGCGTTTCCATCAACAGAAACTAGCCAGTGTCGTAGTTTTTTTCATCGACAACATACAGTTGAGTCAGTATTGTGCGGCTTAATTTATTTTGATTTTTTCTTGGTATGAGTATCTTTGTTTTTTTTGTTTTCATTTTTTTTTTTTTTTTTTTTTTTTTTTTTTTTTTTTTTTTTTTTATGTAATATAATTGCCAATAGGTGTCCGGTGGCGTAGAAGTACAGGCTCTCGTCTACCAATCTGGAAGTAGTGGGTTCGATTCCCAAACCCGGCATTTCATCAGCCGACCCCAAAATTAATCAAATTCAGGCTGGCCTTAAATAGTGCTTGGTTCACAATCCTGAGGTAATAATAGGCAGTTGAAGCGTAGTGCTAGCCACATTACCTTCCTTTGTATGCCGGGCAGCTCTGTGTGGCAAGCTGTACACTGCTCCCAAGGCGTCAAACGCACTTCTATATACGGAGCTATTATTATTATTGTATATATAATTTGTTTCATGGTTTGTTTTGTTGTTCAATAGGGTTTCTTTCTGTTTCCTGAGATCCTATTAGGTATGTTTATATGTGATTAATTATTTTAAGCTTTATTTTAGTTGTGAAAACAGTAGTATACATATTGGGACATTCAGCTAAATAGGAATATCTAGTGTTAAAAATCTTAACAAACTTTAATATTAGTTTTAGTTAATGTTAAATATTTTTTTTTTTCTAAAAAGTTGGGTAATTAAAATTAAAGACATTAAAAATTAAAATTGCAAAATTATACTATTAATTTAAATATAATTATAAAAGTAAATAGTATATATCGAAAATAAAGTTAACAACCACATTTTTAGGGCAAGAACATGGGCAATTGCAGCTAACTGAGAAGACTTGATTGAAGATATAAATAAAGCCCACAAAAGGTACAAATTGCGTTCTGTTCATTTTGAATTTCAAATGTTTACCAATTCACTTGTAACCGTATAAAATACAATGCGGTACCTACTTTGTTTCCTGCCATGAAAAAATAGAAGTTTCTGAAAAAAAAATTGTGGATTTATTAATTTGTGAAATTTGAATATTAATAAAATTTGCTACGCCAATCGCTTTATATTATTTCAATAAATATTTTATTGGTATTTCTTTAATTCTTGTTTGTAACTCCTGGCATGTTTTTGTTAGTTGCGTGTTTTTTAATTTTAATTGTCTATTCTCTACAGTGAATATTTAATTGATTTTTCATTTTTAATTTTCGAGAAGTATGCGCGGTTAACGATTCATTTGTTTGGACAAAGTATTGTGTAAAATAAAATTCAGTTTCAGTCAATTACAGTATTTTTTTAATACGACCCTGTCGTATTTTCTGAGAAATTTTTTGATACGTTTTAATCCGGCCCTGACTAGGAAACGATAATGGCGCTGTCAAGGTCAAATTTTATAGAAATTTTAAACAATGGAATCTGAGCAGAGTTGGCGTGCCGATTGGTTTATGTGCCGTGCTAATACTATTTAGCTCGCTATCTAGTAAACATGTTTCTATTTTCACAAACTATTGATAATTTCAATTCCAAATATCCCGAAAACCATTACTCGTAGCGATTTTTAACAAGAGATCTTTTTCACGTAAAAAACGTCGTAAATGTATATTTTTTACTCAGTAGTTTAAACAGGTACGGAGGAAAATTTATTACTCTTCAAACCAGTTAAAATTATGTAGGTGGCGCCCTCTGCTAGTAGGAGTCATATTGACATCAAAATAAAATTTCTCATGTCAAAAAACTACCAGACACCAATTATCATCCAAATATTGACGTTACTTCAGAAATTATTTGGAAAAAATCGAAATAAAAATGAAACTTCTACACCCTGTATCTCCGAAACTAAGCATTTTAGGTACATACATTTATACGAACTTTTTTACTTATTTTTATCTGCGGAATACGCTGCCGAAGTTTTCGGAATACAGTTCGGACCATCCTGTATATTGAATATTAATTCCTAATAAATCTATAATAAATATATCCATCAATAAGGAATGCAAATCTTAAAATCAAATATATTTCAAATTTGCTTTGATAAACACGTTCATCGATTTGAGTTTTCCGCTTGTTTAGAATATAAAGTCAAATAGCGAGTTCCTTCTCGTGAAGCACTACAAACTCCAGAAATTCTTATTATTGATTGCTTCACACGCCGGGGAAATCTTGTATAACAAATTGTTTAGAATCCTTTTAAGATTGGAGGTCTTTTGTCGAAAATTGATTTATTGCGATCTACGGTATTTGGAGTGTCTGAGAAATCCGAAATATACAGCCTGAGAAGTGAATCTTTTTGCTTTGATATACTTAGTAATAAGTTTGTAAAGATATAGGTTCTTAAGGATGTATTTATAAATATTAGTAATTAAATAAATTAGCTAATCTCTATTTTTTATAGGTCCAACTTCTTAATACGGTTTAGAAAGCAAATGAGAAAGAAAAAGGTGTAAAAATCGTTATTTTTACACTGAACCAAAAGTCGACATAAATATAATGAAAAAGTTCATTAATATAATGAATTAAATCATTAATTTTGAGCCTATGAACGATTTCATTGGCACAATGAAAAGTAATTCATTAACTCTATGAACTTTAAGTTCATTAAATCAATGAACAGTGTTCATTAATTTGAAGAACACATTCGTTGATACAATGAACAGATTTCATTAATATAATGTACCTAAATCCTTATATTAATGAACCGTTATCATTAATACAATGAAATAATTTTATAACCTATTAAGTTATACATTTAAAAGTCGACACTATTAGTAACTCTTGTTGCACCGTATAATCGATGATGAAGATTGCTGTCATTGATATGAAATGTCATTGATAGTCATTTCCCAGCCAACTACCTGAAATAATTCTACTTAAATAGATTTCCATTTGAACAAGCCCTTAGCTACAAAGGTAACAAAATTACTAATAGTGCCAACTTACTTACGAGTACAGTAAATTTTTCCATTAAGGATTATTAATAAAAAACAAGTGCAATAAACTAATAATCATTTATTAAACTCGATATAGCATATATAAATTAAAAATTAAAAAATCGAATCGACGAAGAGAATAGTAATGTTATTATTAATTTTAGGGTAAATTATAATAAGAAAATTAATTTACCAGTCGATATCCTGAGGGATTTCTATAAAAAGACCATTTCTTCATTATATTAGCTGCATCCTTAGACTTGATAACGTCTAGACGAATTTGCAACAGGCTTTCCAAGTCGCATCAAGTGGGTCCGATGTTAAATTGTCGAATTTGAGGGCTTAAAGGCAGGTCTCAACATCTTCTTCCGGTTCTAAAAGACGTATATCAAAATAATTAAAATGCCAAATATTAAAAGAATATTTGAATTTACCATAATCAGTTCCATGCCTCGACGTGTTACTATGTTTTCCTTCTTTTTGTTTTTTATCTTCTGAAACATATTTGGAAACCGCTGTTTTAATGAATACCCACACCAGAGATCTCACACAGCGGAATTTGATTTGACAACACAACAAATTAACTACAATACGATAAGACTTTTATTTAAAATATTGAAGAGAACACTTACCGCTCTAAATAAAACTAAAGCCTCACTGAATAACTCAACCACACAGACGTTATTAAAGTGCCAAAGTAACCGATCAACATGGCGGACATTTAAGCCCTAATATTTTATTCATGATCTTAATAACCGCGTACATTAATATAATGTAGTGTGTTCGTTGTATTAATAACATTGTTCATTGTCACAATGTACAACTCATGAATCAATGATTTATTACATTAATATAATGAATATGTGTTTATTAAATTTTCAGCACTAAAATAAAGAACGCGTTCATTGGGACAATGAACGCGTTCATTATATTAATGAAAATCTTACATTAATTTAATAACCAGATTTTCATTATATTGAAGAAATTAGATTCATAGTATTAATAAATCGGACATCGATCTATGATTAACAAATCATTATATTAATGAAAAAAATAATTGTCCCAATGAAACAACAGTTAATAATCAATGTTCATTAATATTATGAACAATATTTTTTTCAGTGTATATATTCAGCTTATGATTTACTTTTTTAACATTGAAAATGTTTCTGTTATCCTATATAAGGGAGCCCAAATCGAATTAAAATGCTACATTTGCCACACCATGACGTCATATATACAAGGGTATAGGAAATCTCGGCGCAGCGGCGGCAGTCGGTCAGCGCGGGCAAAAACCATTACATCGCTAATTGTTTATTGATATATCTATATTAGTTTAAAAGCAAAAAATATGGGGTTTGCTTTGATACCTTGTCAAGACATAAGCGAAACTTTTAAATTGTTTCTTTTTTTCATTTAGGCCTTCGTTTTTCGTTAAATGAAAGTTATATTAAAAAAAAATCTCTATTTTTAAACCAAATTTTCGCATGATTGAAATGATTATTCATGTTTAAAGTTTTTTTTTGGTCATAAGCGCTAATGGAAATGTTTTTTTGTAAATAATTATAAAAAATTACTCCCTACGAAGACTTTATTCTGTACTGGATCAAAAAATAAGTATTTGTTTTCTCTATACGGTGGTATTAATATATCGATTTTTGATGATAGTGCCTTTTTACCCTGTTTAATTTTGTACTACTTTCGGAATAAGGGTCCCCATATCATGTACTGTGATGTACTGTACTTCCATCCCTGAAAAATTCAGCTTGTGACACCGAAGTGAGAGGTAACGTCAAAATAAGCTTTAATCTACCTACATCATCATAGGTAGGTGTAGGTACTCTAGGTAAATTCTACCTAGACAGTAGCTGAACTAGCTGACAGTAGTAATTAATTTGTTATCCGATAAGTAGTTGTCATTATATAAGTTTAATCGTCTTATACCTCCTATAACGGTAGGTTTTGGATTTTTCCTGATTGGTTTGTTAAACAAAAATATACTGGGCATATAAATGTCTGTTACAGGTTAATTCGTTAAAGAAATATGTTACACACATATTATTTTAATAATAATAGTATAATAGTAATGGCTATATTATGTTATAACACATTATTGAATTAACAATTGAAAACAGTATTGAATGTACTTATTTTAACCAATGCATTGTTTTGTTTTTTTAATCTCACAAATAAGAAATATTTTATAGTTTTTATTATAAAAAACAGTGATTATACAATTTATTTACACCCCTTACACTGTTTTCTGTAAGGGGTGTAACCAGGAGTATATTTCGTAACCTTTTACGATATAAGAGGGCACAAAGTGTTTTATTACTTAATGCTTAAAATTTAATAATATATTTGTACATAAAATAAAATAGACTAGAAAGTCAATTAATTAATATTGACGTAATTACTAAATAAGTACAAGATTTTTTTTCTAATTATTTTAGTGTATTTTTAGTCACCGAATTATAAAGGAGAGATATCCAACCATTGCATTATTTTACTCACAAATAAATGTTTTATGGTTTTTATTATAAAACAACGATTAATTTATTATACACCCCTTAACCCAAACACTCCAAGGAGGATATTTCGTGACCCCGTATTTAAAGTGGACAAGGTTTATTAGTCAATGTTTTAATTACCCAGCGTCTTTAATAAAAATCTAATGTAATTTTTCATAGAAATGATCTGACATGAAAAGCAAATTTTATCAAAAAACTTTTTGATTATCTACAAGGAGTAAACCGCTGACAAATGTCTGTATACTAATGCCAAAGTAATGCCAAAAATACAAATTAAATACCAAAATTTCTCATATAATGCCCCACTAATGCCAAGCTGATTCCAATATAATACCACTAATACCACGAATAATATGTAACACATTTGTTTCACGAATTAACCTGTAACAATACTGGTAGGTACGTGCACAGATTTTTTCCTAGGTAACTTAAAAGTCGTTAAAAAGTCTAATTATATTTAAAGAAGATATAATTCCAACAAATTACATTATAAGGCCAATAATGCACAAGTAATACCATTAAAATTTTAGCGTTTTTAACTTGTGTAACATATTTCTTTAACGAATTAACCTGTAACAATAGTGGTAGGTACGCGCACAGATTTTTTCGCTAGGTAACTTATTAAGTCGTTAAACAGGCCTATAAAAGCTATAACAACATAGGTAACTAATATTTATAATTTAATTCGAGTTTTAATCTCAAATAATAAATGTTTTTACTGGTGTATTTCTGAAGTGTTCATTATTAAAAGTAGATATTCTTCAAGTTATGCGAAGTAATAAGTAATGTTTCCGGTGAGACCGCGTATATGTCACCGGATTCTGGTTAGTATAAAGACTTTTTCTATAGAAAGAGTTTTTTCTATATTTTCCTTTCAAAATAAGACTAATTTCTTCTTATTCTTTTAAATATTACAGTGTTTCTTTTTCCTAAAATGTTATACTTAATTTTCGCTTAAAATTAAAAAATCACAAATGGAGGAAAATATACGTTATTGAATAAAGTTTATACAAATCACTTTACCATAACAAAAAAGTAAAAACATGTCATGGCGGAAGATATTCAGGTGGCATTTCACACATTTATCTTTTAAAATCGAGATTAAAATAATAAACTTGCGTATAATGTTATACACGAGATAGAAAGTTTCAGAATCGATTAATACGCAATACGCTACGCAGTCAACTTATTCCTATGCGCGGATGAGCATCTTCAAGACTCTTCCTTCGGCCAGGGTCACGACGCCGCCGAAGAGGAATCGGCCTACGTTTGGCTAAACAGGCTGGACACGGTGGAGTACGATATTGGCGAGTCTGAATATTTATAAAAATTTGCAAAGTAAAATATGTTGGAAAAATAATTAATCCATACATATATAAAAGCTCAAAGGGTTTTTTTGTTGCATCCATCCCGCCGAAACCGCTTTGCCAATCTTGATGATTCTTTCTTTAAATGAAAGGTATATATGTGTAGATTTGTTATGAAGTATTTTTATAGTGCTTAATGGCTATTTCTTTGTGTAAAACGACTAAATACTAAAACATGCCTGAAAAACACCTACACACAATACCTCCAGATATAAATTATTTGTCTTTGTCAGTGGTGTGTCAGTTAGATTATATATTACGTTTTTAGATATTTTAGAGTAAGTTCATGCCGCCAGCTTTACATACATAAATATTAGCACAAAGGTTCGTTTAAACGACATTAGTGAATTAGCTACACAAAGCGATTTTAGGAAATTCATCCTCTTAGAGAGTAAAATTATCTCGGAACAGTTTGTTGTAAGAAAATTCCTTACTATTTGGTCTAGAAGAATGAAATCCTACAAAAAGAATTAGAAGAATTTTTTTAAATTCATCAACCAAATGGGTAAAGTTAGTAAAAATTTATATAAAACTTGGTGACCTCTGGATTATACACATAAAAATGGGCACAAAGGTAAAGCGAATTATGAAATTTATACCCTTAGGGAGTAGAATAGGGAATGAAAATTTGCTGTACGAAAATGCAATATTATAACATTATAAACCAGACAGTATAAAATTTTATACAAGGGTTTATTTAGTGACATCATAACGAAATATATCTTCCTCAATTATCCTTCAAAGAATAAAAAATAACCTATAAAGAGAGTACTAGTGCCCTTAATAAATAAAAAAAAAGATGAAAAATAAAAAACATCTATGCTCACTAGCTATAAAGAAGTAAAAAATCATTTAAATCAATGCATGAACGATTCGAGGTGTAACGCGAACGTAGTCGCGCGAAAAAGCTAGTAATTTATTAAATTATCTTATTTAACTCATTAATTTTCATTGAAAAGGAATTTTTGTAATTCGCCACTATATTAGTTAAAAACTAAGAAACTCATATCAAATTTAAGTTTTGCGATTTTGACTTATACTTTTTACAAAATCTGAACACGTTTTAAAAGAAAAAAAGTTTTTGATAATATTTGTGTAGATTGACTACAAGTTGTATAACATAAATTTCTACGACCGGTCTACCTAGTGGTCTGCAGCATCGCGTTGTGGTGCAAACGTTGGCCTGTTAATCTGTGACGTGACGCACAACAGCCAAGAAAAACAGAAGCGTGGCTAAGAATTTAATAATTTAAAAAAAAAGTCTTTTAGATACAGTAGTAGGTATTAAAAAGTTTTGTGTTTAAATGGGGTTTGCCTTTAACATTAAAACATTATATCGTAAAGTGTAACTTTCCGTAAGAATTCTTTTTTTTTTGCTTGCTTGTTTTACGGATAGGTGCAATCGCATAATTATTATTGATAATGTTTTATTTAATTTTAACATTACTACTTTTTCAGTGAATCTTTAAATCTGTTGTTTTTTGTTAAGTTCGTTATTTAAACATATGTATGTAATACACTCATATTAACACTAATCATATTTTTACGTTTTATTCATCATTTTCAATGCCCCCCCGGTTGCATCTTTGTAAAGGACTGTGAATTTTTTACTACGACAGACTTCTGAAATTATCGTTCTAGAATTACTTCCGATATAAGCTGGCTCATTATCAATTTTAGTAGATAACTAGGATATTATATGATTATAAAATGAACTTAGACTAAATTTTTGTTTAATGATTCATCAACACCATTCGTATGCCAGATAGATATGTGAAATTTCTATCCTTAGAGGGGGGGTTTGATAATTTTCCGTTCAAATTATCTCAATTAGCATAGTATCACTAAAGAAAATTTTCGTTTTAATTGTTTTTAGAATGTTTGAGAAAATTAGGTGGTTGATAATTTTAGGCCCCAAGGCGTTTTAAAACCAACATGTAAGACTAGATAAAACCATATAAGACCTAGATACCGTATGTTTTGACTGTTTTATGGGATGTTGTGGTGCATTTTTTTGGATCCCAACTCTCTTACCGACTGATAAACTGACTGAACTTACTGACGATGAAAAGAAAGCTGTTGAGACCCAGCTGCGATCATTTTCTATTGCTTTGTATCGAAATTTGTTTTATATATTTAACTCACATCTGCATATGATAGCTTATATTATGCTAGTTTTTGTTAAAGACAAAAACATCTACATGATGTTCTAGTTAAATAAAACGTGACGATATGCAAAAGTTTTTTTAATTTCTGATAATTTCTAATAAAACTAAATTATTATGACTAACTTTAGTTAAGCTTAAAAACTGTCTTGGATACTTCTATATACTCATTTACAATTACATACCGAGTATTCAAATAAAATGTACAAGGCGTTACAAGATTACAAAGTAATTAAAATATAACTGGTAGAGTTTAAGGTAAGTACTTCACCTTGTACCATAATTTTATTTACTTGGCAATAGTTTACAGTACGGTTTATGTGTCATGTACGAATAATATAATAGTTTTATTATTTTGTATTTATTTATTTATGAAACTAAGTTCTTAATAAATAAATAAATTTAACTCTATGATTTTTATATATTAGACCATTTGCTAGTCCCAAGCATCGCTATTGCTTATTAGTTTCCAAAAATGTAATAATATACTGGGTGTTCCATTTATAATAGCAATGATGTTATCACTGTAACGCTGATAATATTTGAGCTAGATGGAGCAGGTATGTAAAAATCCAAATTTTTAAAGAAATCCTATCATCGCATCGGTTCTCCATACTAGTTATTTCAAAATTTTTAATTTAGGCTTTTGCTGACTCATCCTGTATATTAAGAAATACCAAGTTTAAATAAATATATAAACTCTGCCCTGATCCTCATGGCAAACTTCCATCAAATTAAACTTTTGATTAAATAAACACAACTTATCAAGTGGAACTGTACGCTATCTTTCGCAAACAGAACACCGGTAAAGTTAAATTGTCAAGTCGTCAAAACGAATTTCATATATAATTAAGCAGAAGAAAGAAATAATATATGTCTTCACAAACAGATTAGGTTTCTTAGCTTTATGCTACTTGAAATACGAAACTTTAAAAATATGTACTTATACAGGGTGGGCCACTGAAAATTTACAATGGCTATAATTTTTAAACCAAAAAAGATATCAAAAGAATAAAAAATACCTTTTCTATAATATCGAGGGGGAATACATATGACGTATTTTTTGAACCACCCTGACCTACCCCTACCTCTACTCACTTGAAAATCTTAAATGGCAACACCCCACTTGTGGGGTGTTGCCATTTAAGTTTTTGGAAAGCCCATGAAGAATGTAAACGATGATCATAAAGTTTTTAGGGTGAAATTGAAAAACTACCCTTTACACAAAAAATTAGGTGGACATTAATGAAAAAAGTGATTTTTCAGCATAAGTTACAAATTGGGGCCCAGCTAAATGAGGCAAATGAGGTATTTTTCAAACCACCCCAATCAAAATGCAACGAAATCAAAAATACAAACGATTTTCCAATTCTTCTCTCACTTTTTGTAAAGTCTCTCTCGGAATATTTCGACATGCTTCAATTATCCTCTGCCGCAATTCTTGCAACGAACCTGGTTTTGTCTTGTAGACTATGGATTTAGGTAGTATAACCCCACAATAAAAAGTCTAAAGTAGTAGTGAGATCAGATAACCTTGGCGGCCACTCGATTGGACTCCTTCTGCCAATCCATTGCCTTGGATAATATATATCCAACCACCGCCTTGTGACAATAGAATAATGCGGACGGGCTCCGTCTTGCTGAAATTGTATGAGGTCTTCATTAAGAGTTAAATTTCCTTCCAAATCTCTTTGATTTTCAACCTCACTTACAATGGCTGGCTCTATCAAATTGTTCAGCATTTCCA
>NW_022145649.1:0-6048 GCF_002938485.1 Sitophilus oryzae | reverse complement strand
AAAATACAAACCAACAAATCGAGGAATAACTATGTTTTCCATGTATTCTACAACATAGTTATTAATCTGTAGTATCTAACTAGTGTGACGTCATAAATCTCGTTCCTAGGCTGTTCTATTAGAGACGGCATTGCGTCAGCATGGCCGCAAGTTGCTAACCTAATAAAATTAACACTAGAAAAGCCCGCGGAAACTGTCAAATTCAAAGTTATTCGTTTTACAGACTATATTATTACTTTATGGTGTACATGTTCCTAACACAATCGGAACTAAGTAGTTTGGACATGGCATCAACATTTGCAGCTATATGAAATGTTTGCGTATTAATAAATAACAAGGGTTGCGTTATTTTTTCTTCTAAATTTTCGTTCTTTACCGGGAACATCCAGGGATCCAGTAAAACACCAACCCTAAAGGAGAATAATTAAAAAAAAACGTTTATTTTATTAATAAAAATAATGTACTTGAATTCTGATCTTTTTGATAAAGTATACAAAGCTGTAGCACCACCGAATGAGTGCCCCATCATACACAGTCCTTCCAAATCCACATTTCCCGCCAAATCGTCTAATTTAAACTGGTAATTCTTGTTTTTGTGCGACGGTGTATGGTCCAGGATATTTTCGGGAACGATATTGCGCTCGAGGTTTTTTAAAAAGTGCAAAACTCGCTCGCATTCGCTGAATCTAGCTTTTATTTGTTCGTACCGAACGTTGTGATGTTCTTTTCCTAGTTTTATGTGCTTGAATTCGATGGTTTTCTTGAAATCGCGCTCTGCGTCTGATTTATTTTCGTAATAATATGTATTTGATGCGGAATTGTCCCTGAAAAAAATTATATATAGGCAACCAGACATACATATGGAAATATTTTTAAAAATAACTTATTTAAAATTTAAAAAACATCGTTATATTCTACCTATGCTCTAAAGCTACAACCAAAAACCCTCTGGAAGCCAATTCACAACAGATATTCGTATAAAGAAACCTATTTCCACCTAATCCATGAGATAGAACTATACATTTTAATTTTTTATTTCTAATAATTCTCGCCCCGTATATCGCTGGTATTTTTGTTTTAGCTAAAAGAATAGAAATATTCTTATTAAAAACACTTAATATTATTTGATTTAGTACTATACCTGACCACCAAAAAACTAATTTCATAATGAAAGGATACAACATGAGAACTTTAGATATTCCTTTCAGGTAGCTTTCATCCAGTAACCAGTTTTTCCATCGATTTGGGCTTTGCTAAAATTTATTTGAAAGAAATATAGCGATAAAACCGTTTAAATATTCAAATTTGGTAAAATAATTTTTTTCGGCAACCAAACATACAGGAATTCAAATTCAAAAAGAAAATATTAATATTTTTGGGAAAAATACGTACTTCTTGATCTGAACTTTCGTCTGAAGGATAATACAATCTAAAAATAGGATTTTCCCTTTCATAGGATGTTAATACATCGATCATACCTGGTACAAAAGGGCCTAAATAAAAAAAAATATATATATAATAAAATTTATAACAACTTGACTAAGCCCAAATTATGTGCTATACTGTTGAAAATAATTCAAATAATCAATCTAATATCAAAATAATAGGAAAATTAGGCCAAGTTATTTTAGTTTTTACAATTTTCCAAAGATGCGATTAAAAATTGTTTGCTTTATTTATGGCGGGAAATTATTGTTTACGTCACTGTTATCCTTCTAGAAGAATTTTTTTCTTGTTATGATAAATAATCCAAATATCTTCAATAAATTGTTGAATTCAAGAGTTTTCGTTACCTGTAGCCAAAGGTAGGTGATTTTCGGCATTATTAAACCATCCCATAGTAATTTTTAAACGAGAATTACCCAAAAAAAACGAAAAAAACACAAAATTTATAGGTTAGAATTCTCCAATCAAGAGCTTGAACACGAATGATCTTTGGGGTCAAGGCTCTCAAAATTTATAATTTTCCGCTTTGCAATATTTATTATACTTTCGCGCTTTTAGCAATAAAATCCGGCAGGTTTTCGATAGAATACATGCATATTAAATTTAAAACAATACATTGTAATGCTGGATTCAGAGTTCCGTAGCCGTAAGACGTAAGCCGTATCGTTAAGACGTAAGGGATATCGACCTTCACAATCATATGATTGCGTTCATAGATCTCCGTATGCCGTAAGCCGTATGCCGTAAGACGTAAGAAATGAACCAATTTTAATTCTTACGTTACGTCTTATCGAATCGGGTGCAGTATCCTCTCCGAATAAAAGAACGAATTTTGTTGGTATTTCTCCATTGAAAGAACTAACAAATATAAAAACCCCTACAGATAGACCCTTTAGGGTATCGATAGAAGGGAATATAGGGGCAGGAAAGTCGACATTAATTGAGTATTTCAAGAATATGGAGGGAATTGAGACGCATCCAGTAAAAATTTTGAAATTTGTTAGAAAAATTGTGATTTTGTGTTAAAAATTTTAGGAACCGATTGCTTGGTGGCGTAATCTCGAGGGCCACAACTTACTGGAGCTTCTCTACTCAGATATACACGAATGGCTGAAAGTTTTCCAGAGTTACGCGTACAGTTTACCAGGTTACAACGCAAACAGCCCCTCCGAAGAAGACAGCTCTGTGAGGGTGCAGATGTACGAAAGGTATTTTAAGTTACTGTAACCTCAGAATTCGGTGTTTCAAGACGGTTTTTTCTATCGTAGATCGATACAGAACAATAGATTTTGTTTTATGGAACAGGCCTACACTAATGGTTACCTTCATTCGGCCGATTATGAAGTCCTGGATGCTTGGTATAAGTGGATTAGAGCTAACGTGGATATTAGTTTAGATTTGATTGGTAAGTTTCATATACAGGGTGGCCCATTAATGTGAGAAAGTGCAATAATATCTTCCATTACTTATTTAATGAAAATTTAGTTAGAAACAGTATATCCGAAAAGTGGTTTTAACAGTAAATTCGGCTTTATTAATACTTAGCTATATTTTCTTAAATACCAAAGATAACAGAATAAATCTGTAAAGGAAAACTCACATTATCTTATACAGGGTATTTTTTTATGCCTCGCAAATTCATAATATTTTTAAGAGTGTCATATCTCTGTTTTTTTAAATGCAACACCCTGTATATTATTTTTCTTTGAGATGCAGAATTAAAAAATTAAAATTTTATGTGTAATATTTTAGGGAATTTGCGTAAGATATTATGGAAATAAAACAACTAAACTTTTTCAAAACCCTGTTTAATACTGCTCATAAACAAATATACAATGTTGTCAGGCTTACTTATATTTACACATCACATTTACAATTAGCATTTGTTATAATGCTAGAAGATTACATCACACTTTCCTCCTACAAAAAAAAAAACTAATTTTACATTAAACGCCGCACTGGTTTCACTAAACGTTTAGGCCGATTTTCACTGAAATCAGAATTATTTTTTTTCAACTTTATTAGGAGATGTTAAGTCCACAATCGAATTTTCTTTGGGAAATTCCATCATTATGACTTACGCCTTGTTCATCAATTAATTCTTCAATAGCTGATTCATTAATAAAAATTCTTTATCTGATTTAAATGACGCTTCCAAATAATGTCATTTAATGAAGGAATTTTACCAAGTACATACATACATTTTCCTATTTTTTTATTCAAGGTATTTCAAAATTTTTAACGCTTTCGCAGATATTCGTGGTATTATACAATACGATCGAAAAAAAGGCGTCAGCGATGGCTTTGACATAAAGATCGCTGTCATTTTGTATGTTAAATTATACGGGCGTGGCTAACGTCATATTCAAAAGGCCTGACTGTCATGAGAGTTCTACCGAAGTGGTCGAGAATTAGTAGTCGTAAACAAACCAATTGTTTTCATTAGTTTCGCAACAAATCTGTGTTTTTTACGCGTTTCTATGCTAATAAAATTATACTAAATAATTTTGAGTGTGCTCTGAGTGAATAGTGAACTATCTAGATCCGATTCATAACATCGTACCCGCGAAAAAAAACATACTTTCGGTAAAAATTATTGAACACCGGCGATGCGGGCTGTGTCCGGGCTAGGAAAAAGTTGGGGAATTTATATAAAAACATAATTAATAGCGTTAGTGTTAGTGTATAGTGTTAAACCAACGTAAGTTACGTGTATTTTTAGGTAAAACAGTTTTCGTTTCTGTATTTTTTCTTTGTGAAATAAAAAATGCCGCGACATTGTTCTGTGCCTGTGCCTTGTAGCAGCAATTATAATAAGTACTCAGGATCTGTCTACATTCTCTTTCCCAACAATATTAACTATAACTAGGTCACGTCCAAAACCTACAGAAGATGCTGTGCCTACAATTTTTCCAAATCAACCCTCTTATATGACTGCATGTTCCCAAACATCCCGATGAACGAAAACAAGATTTGGAAATTCAGGATGAAATAAATATTGAAAATTATTGTTATTATTATGAAATGACAATATATTTTAAAGAAATTAAATGAATTGTACTTTATTTCAGTATTTTATATAAAAAAAATGATATCTTTATCTTTTTATTTAAGATATATGGAGATGGTTACTTGATGAACATTGAACTAACAAATTACTTAATGATAATAGTTAATTCTACCTGATATCCACATTTTTTAGGCAAATTTTTACAATTATTTTTAATTAAACGTTAAAATGTATTCTGCCCTTATCATATACAATACATTTTCTTAACTTGTCGATAAAGTATAGTTTTCATTTTTATTTGGAAACTTTATCACAAGGTATATTATTAGTAGCCGCTAAATACTCGCTAACGCAATTTTAGGACATGCTTTTTATTATCTGGATTTTATTCTGTTCATCTTATGCTGTTGTTTATTTCATATTAATATTCGTGTTTTAGATCTAAATTTTAATGCTATTCAATTACTGTAACGCGATAAAAAGTTAATGTTATTTTTTAATACCTTTGTGTATAATATTTTTCATATTTATATCTGGCAAAACTATCAATAAATACTATTATTTATGCAAAAACTATATGCAGTACCATATGGCACAATACAAAAGCCCGACTATTGCGGTGACGTCACAAATCGATGTCTCTGGCCTGTATCTCATGTTGGTTATGATACGGGGAATGTCTATCGTCATTTCCAAGCCAACTGGATGCCGTGAAATTACATATTTATAGATATGGCTCTTTCAAAGGTAATATACAAGACAAAAATCATTAAGTGGCTTTGATAAAAATTTACTCTTAATTTACTGTTAAAAATGTTCATTTTTTAATTCTGCATCTAATAAAGAAATAATATACAGGGTGTACCATTTAAAAAAAAACGAAGAAAAATTATTTTGTATTTTAGAAAGTTGTGTAGTGTAGAATTTTGAACACCCTGTATGATTTAAGATTACGATATTTATGGCAAAGTAGGCACAAACCAACTGCAGTAAATACCTAGTGTAGTTTTGATTTCGGGACGTTTCTTGTATTTTTAATAATTTCTTTAAAAAAGGCCGAATTTTTTTTTTATTTATTACTTTTTGTGTTCGGTATGTTCTTTTTTGTCCATATATTGTTCTATTTGTAATTTTAATGACGTAATTTTTTTTGAATTGTATGATGCTTAGTTAGATCTTTTATTATTTGTATATTTTTTGTGCTTTTGTTTGTCTTTTAAATACTTTGTCGATAAAGCTATTTTAGCTTTTTGTACAATAAAGCGTTATTTTTTATTAATTAATCTCTGAAACTGTCAAAAAATATTTAGTAATATCAAAGAGTAGATAAGACAAGAGACGACAGTTCGCGCGGTACCTTTCATGTTTGAGTGGTGGGGAGAGTGACCTCGTCTCCCTTGTCCCTTTAATAATTTTTTCGCGGGAAATTTGAAATAGACTATTATTAAAACTTGCCTGTATAGCTTAGTTGCTGTATGGGTAAAGAAATAAATAGAAACGAAAAAAATGAGTTTTCTAAATATTATATAAAATAAATTATAATTAGAAACATATTTGTCGGGGAATAAAGATAATAAAAGCAATATTTTGTA
>NW_022145648.1:0-37975 GCF_002938485.1 Sitophilus oryzae | reverse complement strand
ACCACTGTATTGTTGTACCCATAATCAAGGGTTGTACCAAACCTTCCTCTCATTCTTTCTTTGCGTTAAAGCACTTCCAGCTCTTTGCAAAGTTCCCGATGTCGCTGATGTTGGCTTCTGCTGTTTCCTCTAGTCCCTCCAAAAAACCTTACCCTAAAGTTTTAAAGCGTCGGTATTCCAGTGCCAGACAGTGACACAGCGGGTGCTCTAGAACATTGCAGCCATCCGATAGCCTTAAAAATCGTCGGATGTCTAGTTCCTCTGAAGACAAAACTACACCTACCTAGGAGTGATATTTGATACAATAGCTAAAGATGATAAAGAAATAAAAAAAAAGAATATCACAATCTAGAAGAATAATTGGCTGTCTGAATGGAGTATTTTGAAGTAATGAAATAGGAAGAAAATGGAAGATTAATATATACGATCTTGGTAAAGAGCAGTCTACTCTATGGTGTAGAGACTTGGCGAATAACGGAAGCCAACCGAAGAAAACTGGAAGCGGTAGAAATGGATGCCTATAGAAGAACCTTAGGAATTTCTCGAAGAGAGTCCGAAAGAAAGAAATCCGAGAAGATAGGAATAGAGGGATCTTTGGCAATCGACATCGAACGCCAACAACTTATGTAGTACGGATATGTCCAGAGGATGGATGACACCCGACTTCCAAAACAAATTATGCAATGGATACCCCAACATCGGAGAAAACGTGGAAGACCCAAGAAAACTTGGAAGGAGGGCGTCACAAGAGCAATGAGTGCCAGAAACCTAAGCGAGGGACAATTGAACGATCGAGGGACGTGGAAGTTAGGCATCAGACAACGTCGCAAGATGTTTTAGACCGATATGTACCGTATTTTCTTCTAGTTTTCATCTAGTAAGAATTGTCTTTAAAATGAATTAAATAAACCCGCCACCAAAAATATGTATATGTAGACATTATTTTTAATACCCTACCTTGTTTTTTAACAATATGAACAGTCAACTGTACAAGGGACAATTTTCCTTCCTGATGGGTCTGAAGAAGGACCTTTAAAAGATCCAGTGGATGAGTGCAGCATGCCGCTCCTGCCGAGGCTAAGCCTCCAAAGTACCATCTTGCTACCCGTTTTTCCCTGAGAGATTTGTCTGTCATGGTTATGGTTTATGTTGAGTATTTTAATCTGGAACAAAATTTATAAATTATTTATCACAAAGACCAACCATATACAGAGGAAGAAATGTGTAGATAGCTTGAATATATATATATATATATATATATATATATTTATTTAAAAAAAACATAAGGCTATTTTTAGGGAATATATTTTTAAATATAAAAAATAGAATTTTCAAAAACACAACTATAATGTGAAGGAAGCAACCTTTATGCGAATATATTCATTACATAATAATAGAATTATCTTTAAAGATATGTAATCAGTAATTAAATTTATCGTCACATTATCTGATTTCATTTAATATGATTAAATAACTTAATTCTTTTAATATTGCGGGAGGAAACTCCATTATCTATTATATTGTCATTCATAGTATACCGGATGCGTCTCAAAAGTGGCTCACCCCTATAACTTTTTTTATTTTTTCAGAGAATTGATGTATTTAATTATTTTCGGTCACTTCCTGTCTCACCGGAAATGATTACAACTTATGATTTTTAAATGGCACAGTCGGTATTTTTTACTTTATTCGATAGAAAATGACATTCTGAATATAATGACGTATCATATGTCAACTTTTGACATTTTTACTTAAAACAAAATTAAATTTTGAATTTCAATCCAGAGTGCCATATGGCTGTGTTAAAAACACTAATTTTATGATTTTTATGACATATCATATGTCAACTTTTGATATTCTTGCTTAATAAAAATTGTATTTTAAATTTCAATCTAGAGTGCCATGGCTATGCTAGAAACACAAATTTTTAATCAAGGAGCCAAGGAGCCTTGGAAAAATAGGTTTGATCGTCTAATGTTTTAGTGTCTTGTCCTGGCCGGTTAAAAGATGGCCAAATCGTATTTTTAAACATATCTCAATTTTTTCAAATGGAATGAAGGTGGCTCATTAGCATATTTGGAAAAAGCATTTTTTTACGAATAATTTGATATCACACACTTGATATTTCGAGTCAAATTGTCGTTATGAACCGCATGTTATAATTTCAAAAAAACCATATGCGAAAATGTCAAAAGTTGACATACGATATGTCATTCTTTTCAGAGTGTTATTTTCTATCGAATAAAGTAAAGAAATACCGAGGGTGCCATTTAAAAATCTAAAGTTGTAGTAATTTCCGGTGAAACAGGAAGTGATCGAAAAGAATTAAATCCGTCAATCAATTCTAATTTATGTCATATACTAACATACCAACTTTCGTGTTTTTAACTGATAAAATAAAAAAGTTATAGGGGTGAGCCACTTTTGAGACGCACCCGGTATACTATGAATTCATGATTTATTAAAATTAAGAATTCAACCATTCTGAATTAAAACCATTTATGCAAAATGAATTTTAATATTGATACTCTAGAGCCTAAAGCTTAAATGAAAACAATACATAGATGCCATAATATGATATGATTGATGTCCGATCCAGGAATGTTACAAAACTGTTATTTTTAAATAAATTTAAGCTGATGCTATTGTTCTTTTAAGTTACAGCTTAAAATCAGAAGTTTTTAACGTTTTTGGTGATTTTACTGTTAAACAACCAAATTATGCAAAATATATAATTGACAAACATTTTTATGTAAATAAAAAAATTTTAATGCAATTCCAAGAAAAAATTCAGTAGTTCGTTCGGGTACTATAAAGCCTGGTAAAATTTCATCATTTTCATACACCTATTATTTTTTGAAAGTACTTACTGTTGTCAATTGTTATTACTAAATAACAGTTATGAAATTAACAAACGTCACAAACATGTACCGGGTAGCCAAATAAGAATGGACGCAGGCTTTATCTCAGAAACTACTTATCGTATAACTTTGGAAAAAAAATTATATTAAGTAAATCGACCAAAAGAAATCGCTGGAAATTATTTTCAAGTTCGAAAAATGTCCGCTAGGGGGCGTTTCTCTGATAGCCAATCAGAAAACAGAGTTTTTCTCAAAAACATGCAGGTGAACAGGTATTTTAAATATTACTATTGTAATCGTCGAGAATTGGTAATTTTTTTGATATAGAGTATTTTGCTCTATCTCATAAAATAAAGTGGTGGGGGAAGGTTAAACTTGCTTTTATTAAAATAAGGATAACTCTGGTTTAGGTTAGCCGATTTAAACAAACTAGGGCTCGTTTAAAAGAGCTTTTCTTCCTTAATGATCTCCAGTATAAATTTCCAGTATAGCTAGCGGGCGCTGTTTGATATCATAACAGATTTTGCGCTTTTGCATAAAAAATTTAAATAGGAGGCAATATATCATACACACTATACACTCATGCTGATGAAATTGCAACAAATGCACTTTCATCATGATGGATCCCCTAACAAAATTGAATCCTAGAATTCCTGCCTAGAATTCCTGCCTAAAAATTTACCGACCGACGGTCTTGATGCTGAACTACTTGCATCAAGGCTAGATTTGGACCAGTAGTGCATATTGAACAGTGACCCAAACTGCATAACCTTTATTATAATAATAAATAACACAAACAACAGGTAAAACACGAAAACAAATGAAATCAAGGACAAACTTGGATTTGGATTAATAAACTAAATGACGTTACATAAAATAAACGCCTAGTTTTCGGCTATACGAAATTCGCCCGTTTTCTGTTAAAAGCAATGTGGCGGCACAAAATTCCTAGAAATTTTAATAAAATTATTGATTGTCCGCCTTTTGGACATTTTAATCTTAGAACTACCTAAGTATAATTAACCAAGAAATTCTAAACATTATATTGATGGACGATAATGTTACATAAACACGTTTAAAAACTTATGACGTCATTTTTTTTTAAGAAAACGCCCTAAATTCGGATGCATGAAAACTGAACTTAATCGTTTTGATATTTTGACGTAACCAAGTTACCTGTTTTTGTTTCCTAGCCTACTACTATAATTTTTAGATCATATAATCCTAAACGGCAGCCGAACATGATTTGTTCTCTTAATATCTCCGGTTAGAGAGAAGATGGAAAGTTGCGGTTTGCGCTGATTTTTTGGAAATTTTGTGCTCTATTTAACCGTGTAAAGAGAAATATAGCCTCCCATTTAAAATTTTTCTACAAAAGCGCAATATCTGTTATGGTGTCAAACAGCGCCCTCTAGCTACCACGAAAAAATTTATGGAAACAAAATTTATACTGGAGATGATCAAGGAAGAAAAGCTCTTTTAAACGAGCCCTAGTTTGTTTAAATCGGCTAACCTAAACCAGAGTTATCCTTATTTTAATAAAATCAAGTTTAACCTTCCCCCACCACTTTATTTTATGAGATAGAGCAAAATACTCTATATCAAAAAAATTACAAATTTCTCGACGTTTCCAGTAGTAATATTTAAAATACCTGTTCACCTGCGTATTTTTGAGAAAAACTCTGTTTCCTGATTGGCTTTCAGAGAAACGCCCCCTAGCAGACATTTTGCGAACTTGGCAATAATTTCCAGCGATTTCTCTTGGTCGATTTACTTATTAGAATTTTTTTCCCAAAGTTATACGATATAAAAAATAAACAAAAAATAAACAAAAAAACTAAAAAATCAATAATGCACACTAACCATACACAAACCATATAAAAAATATTTCCTGGTTTGTAGGAGACAGAATTAAAGTTATTTAGTAATTTTCGTACAATGTGTAAAACTATCACAAAATTCAAATTCATTACATGGGTATATTATTTTACAGCCAAATTATCATGTGTTGTAGTAATAGATTCCAGTTTACCACAATATGTAATGCGATATCTGTCTTATTAGTTAATCTATAAATTGTATATCGAAATAAAAAACATTAGTGATATATTATATTATTTGGAAATTATGAAACTACTGTGGCATTAACGACCCAATACACGTCATCGTGCTCACATAAATGCCCTCCAAGTATTTAAAAAAATAAAGTTTTTCAATTTGTGTAATAATTCTCTATACATATACAGGCTGTCAAAAAAATAATGTATCTAACTTCAGTGGGTGATTTTGAACTTATTTTGGGGACACTCTGTAAAACTCTCTATATGTTTAAAAAATGCTCTAAATTAAGCTACATATGCTCACAAAATTTCATTTCAATACAAGGTGTCGTTCTTCTTGGAGCCTCCGCGTCGTATAAAGAGGCGCCACCCTGTATATATGTGGCTGCATTTTATTAAGTATTTCTTTAGATTAAATTTCGCATTCTGATAATAAATCCAGGGATCCCGGGATTATAGGTTCTTATCCCGGGATTTCAAAACGGGATCCCGATCCCGAAAATTGGAAACGTTAGAGAGGAGTATAGGCTAATTTCTGACAAAGTAAATATCAGTGACTACTGGACTTAAAGGGCAGAGGTCCGTATGCTCATCCTACTTAGGTGTGTGATTCTACAGATAAAAATAAAACAAAAAGTTCCTATGATTATACGCCCTAAAATGCTTCCCAAAGAAGTTACAGCCCTCCAAAGGGTAAATAAAAATACTATAATATTTTGTTTATTTTTAAAAACATTGGAAAACCGTTTTTCTTCAAATCTGATACTCTTACACACATTTTTGATTTTTAAATGGCATCTGAAACCACAAATGAAACTTTTGATTTTTAAATGGTATCAGGGGTGGATACAGGAATTTATTTTAGGGGAGGGGGGGTGTGACAAATAAAAGTAATGTAGAATATGCTTTTTAGGGCGCCATTTTTAACCCAAAAGCCTAATACACTACTCACAACAATTATCGCATAAAGTAACAAAATAACGAAGATGTCATTTAAAAATCCAAAGTTATAGTCATTTCCGGTGAAACAGGAAGTGACCGAAAACAATTGAATATGTCAATCAATCCTAATTTATGTCATATGAAATGACATACCAAATCTCGTTTTTTTATCTTAAAAAATAAAAAAAGTTATAGCAGGGGCTAGCCACTTTTAAAACACACCCGGTATAAAAAAATCAGCTTGCTAAAACTATTCCCTATCATATCAGTTATTTTACTCTACAACGTCAAGTCATAACAGAGGGATATCTTTGTTAATATAATTAAGATAATAATAAACGCCAATAAATACGTATCGTATATATTATAAGTAAACTTAGCAAATTAGCATATACCAGTATAAAAATATTATAAATAGATTATATTTATTCTATAATATCTACTAATAATTAAACTTAAAACTAACGGTAAAATATATTTGCCAAATTTATAAATTAATATTTATAGATATAAAAAACAAATGCATATTATTAATATTATGTACCTTTTATTACTGGCGGTTAAATTTAGAAAAGCGCACTGTCACAAATCTATAAAAAACCCTTTATGCATGCTTTATGCTGCCAACATTTACAACTCGTAAAATATTTATGATTTTTGAACCATAAAATTTGAGGACAGGTACTACAAACTACAGATACAATAATTTTCACTGTTTCTATTCATAGATATCACGTATATTCTCACACAAAACTGATAAGTTTTAAAAAATTAAATATTTATTTAAAGCAAATTGTACTATTCCTGCCATAAATTTATAATCCATGCTAATTTCAACACTGATGTGCACTGTATGTACAGATGGTTGGAATTTGAATAATTTGAATGTTTCAATATTACCTGATATTACATAACTTATTATAACAGCTTTATTAACAGCATAACAATATTAATGATATTAATTAATAAAATATATTTATTTATTGTAATAATACTAATAATTAAAAATTAAAAAAATGTTAATTTAAACTATTCAAGTGATAATAGAAATTTTATAAAATGTGGTTTTAAATTATTTAAATTTAGTATAAATCCTTTATTATTAAAAAAAAATCAAAATTATTGCCCCCTATCGTAATGCGATACACTTAAATTTTAAGATCATCCAATCACTGATCCAATTTACCTGAGTTGTCAAGTGTCCTACTCTTGCTGATAATGACCGATTTAAAAATAAAAATATAGCTCTTTTTACATAAAATGTTCGATCGTACCTGTACAGACGCACTTTTTAAACACAGTTAATTAATATTTCTGTATTTCTTCAAATGAACTGAACGATTTATTTGAAATTTATCTGCAAAATCGAATGTCAAATATTTTTGATAACGTTTGGCAACATAGCACTACAGTGGACCCGCTTCTCAATGTCATTATTTTTTAGGTTAAAGGCAAAAACGTTTTTTTATAAATAATGCGTTATTTAAATTAAAAGCACTTACCAAATGGTCTAAATTCCCTTCGTTTGGCACTGATTTTTTGGCAGGTAAATTATATAAGGTAGAACTAAATAACTAATAAGTAATAGGAACTTTCGATGTTACGCGATGCCATTTTTACACTAAATTAATGTTGCATTGATAAGTACACATACAAATTCCAATGTTATTTATCAAGGTTACGTTAAACTTTGATGTTTTACTGAAGGGGGCAATGGTATTTTTTAAAATATTGCTTATATTTCGGTTACCTTGAACGCTGTATTCAGACTGTTTATTGATTTTTCTGTATGTAACATGGACCAATAAAATTTTCGGAGAAGCGTTAACCATATTTTAGGGCCAAAATTTTCAATTTAATTTTACTGTAAATATACCAAAAAGTTATCATGACATTGAAAAAAAAAAAAAAAAAAAAAAAAAAAAAAAAAAAAAAAAAAAAAAAAAAAAAAAAAAAAAAAAAAAAAAAAAAAAAAAAAAAAAAACAATCAAAATATCAAATTATACACGCCCAAAACATTTGGCATTGCATGATAATTAAACCAATCAAAGTTCAGTGAAGGTCATAGCACATCCTGTTTTTATTTATTAAATTTTGACACATTTTTCTTTCTTGCTTTAGATGAGGGAGAACCCCAGAATGGCTTCTCTGTCGGATCCACGAATTTCTAATCCTGTATTATCTTCATTAAAATCCAGAGCAACGATAGAATTATCTTTATTAGAAAAATGCCTTCGACTCTAATTTTATTATTACTCATTTACTAAACAGTTTTTCTATGAAAAAGTAGAGTATGCTTTCTGACTTTACACAATATCACTTTGGATCATTATCAGAATGTTGGAAAGAAACTTAGATACGATTTGAAAGAAGCTATTGAATGTAACAATATTAAAATAGTTGATCCGCTGGCTGATATAGTTGAAGGTATCGGAAAAGAAATAGAGGTAAAATTAACATAAGCTCTTACATAGACACAAGACACAAAACTACAAGCCAATTTTGTACCAGCAAGACTTCATACTTCATTATAATTTTTAAATACCAATTAGAAAGATTCTAAATATAGAGAGTGATTTCCAATAACACTTTTTTTTCAGAAATTGATCCCACACTTCGATTAGTATCATAAATTAAGCTCTTTTTTATTTAAAAATTACATGGTATGTCCAGAATGCAGGGTTGTACATCATATACAACACAGTATTGTAGCTAAACGATTAGATTTTTTGCAATTGCAGTTTTGGTTGTTTGAAGGACTATTAGAACTACAATTTTAAAAATATTTACAAGATACAGAGTTTCAAATAGTAAAAAAATATTATAGTTGTTTTTAATGGAACAACCTGTAGTATTACTTATTTTTAGATTCTTACAATTGAAATAAAGTTACATTGCGAGAGACATCACACTTAAACCTTACCGTTTTTGAAATATCTTCAATTTTGTGAAATTGCAGTAAAAAATTTAAGGCTTCATTTTTCCTCCATTTTATCAAAGTTTTTAATACTAAATATTTACTGGAAAGATTATATTGTTGCCATAATAAATACATATTAGCCTATACAGAGTCCAAAAATTTATATTAAATAATACTAGCTTTAAAGCGCAATAACTTGCTTTTCTATTTAAATGGAACACCTTCTATATTGCGATGTATCAGATGCATAATTTATTATTCATCAAATTGTATTATACCATTTTTCACAAGCATCTCTTCAAGTTTTCAAAGAAAATGTATTTTTCTAAAGTTTCGTAGAGAGAAATGCATTTTCTTCGAAAACTTGAAGAGATAGGTAAAAAGATAGTATAGTACAATTTTGACAATTAAATTGTGCATCTGATTCTCGTAAAATATGTACAGGGTGTTTTATTTAAATTAAATGCAAGTTTAGGTTTAAAGCTAGTAATTATCTCTTATAAATTTTAGACACTCTGTATAAGGTAGTATTTTTGTTTATTATTGCAACACAATATCTTGGATCAATAAATAAACTCATTAAATATTTAGTATTAAAACTTTGATACCCCTGGAGAAATGGAAAGCCTTAACATTTTTACTGGGGCGATTTCTCAAATAGAAAATATTTCAAAAACGGTAAGGTTTAAGTGTGATAAACCTTAATCAAATTTACCTTTATTTCAATCGTAGAATCTAAAAATAGAATAATATACAGGGTGTTCCATTTAAAAAATACAACAACTATAATATTTTTTTACTTATTCGGGACACTCTGTATCTGGTAAAAATATTTTTAAATTGTAGCTCTAATTGTCCTTCAACGAACCCAAAACTTACAATTTATAAAAATAATCGTTTAGATACAATAATCCGTGTCAACCCGTGTCCCGGGAACAACCCTGTATATGATACATGATACATCATTGTATCATCAACAGTTTTTTTTTTAATTGCAACCTTTATGTTATATCATACTGTACCAAATTTCAAATTGATTCCAAATTGATTGCTGACAATATCCTAAATGAAACTGGAAATTGTTTTGAGCATTTATTATTAGAAGCGGCTCGTGAATTATTTTTGTTCTTCAATTTTTGGCCCTGTAAGACCAGTAGCCACTGATATTTACTTTGTCAGAAATTAGCCTATACTCCTGTCTAAGGTTTCCAATTTTCGGGATGGTTTGGTTTGGTTTGGGACGCGGGATCCCGCGTTTTGAAATACCGGGATAAGAACCTATAATCCCGGAATCCCTGGATTTATTATCGGAATGAGAAATTTAATCTAAAGAAATACTTAATAAAATGTAGCCACATACATACAGGGTGGCGCCTCTTATACGACGCGGAGGCTCCGAGAAGAACGACACCTTGTATTGAAATGAAATTTTGTGAGCATATGTAGTTTATTTTAGGCATTTTTTTAAACATATAGAGAGTTTTACAGAGTGTCCACAAAATAAGTTACACATCAAAGTTGTATTTTTTAACGAAACACCCTATATATTAATTGATTTTTGGATTCTAGCAGAAAAATAATGATGAGTTTCATTAGAGAAGTATATGACTAACATGTAAGGTTTTTGACATATTTAATGTTTTCTGAAAATGAAGAACAAATTTTAAATTTCAATAAAAACTACCTAAATTGGCATTTACCTAATATGTAATTAAAATAACTATTGTTCTTTAAATCAAACTAAAACTTGACCGAAAAAGTTATACGGGGTGAGACAAAATTAATATTGAACATTGGTCAGCTTTAAAAGCAAGTTACACTTTTATTTTAAATGGAACACCCAGTATTTTATTCAGATATTCAACGGGGAAAATACATGTTTTCAAAATTCTGTAAAGGTTGCCTAGCCCTCAAATAAAGATTTTCATAGATATTTTCATTTTTATGATTTAGTATCAGTAGATCTTTATTATTTGATACAATCTAGGTGACTGGTGAGATACCTGACGTTACTTCAACATAGCTGTCAAATTAGTTCACCTTTAACAAATGCAACTAATTATCATTTTGTATATGATTTTCACAAAACATCCCCCTTTAGAACTTTTTCTTTAATGGCCATAAGCTGGAGTAAAAGACCAACCGCCCGAACAAACACTAGAGGCGCCACCGGTCATCAAATGGTGTTAAAATTGCGAAAATTTAATCATCTAATTTTGCCACAATGGGTGCGCTTAACTTTTTTAATTTTTATTTTAATTTTAATTCAATATTCATTGTTTTCAAACTATATTATTATACTTTGTTGTATTTTGTGAATGTATAAATGTTTTCTTTATATAAAGTTGCATTATATTAATTTAAATTATATTTACATATTTAAAATTTAAATATTATGACATATATGTCAGTTGCCGTCTAAAATGTCATCTTGATAACAAAAAGTTAGTTGAAAAAATGTCAGAAATAGTTAAAATCATGTTAAAATATTAAAATTTACAAGTTATAATTAGATATTTTATATTATTTCAAAAACAAAAACATAATGGTACAGCGTTATGTTGATATGCAGGTCCAAAACAAAAAGTGCCGTTATATTTTTCAGTTTTCGTTGTCAGCCGCGGAAGTTTCAGTGATTTTAGTCATATTTTAGTGTTGTCGGATATTTTTATTTGTGAAATTGAAATAATTGCGTTTGGATTGCAAAACGAAAAGTGGAAGTTTTATTGCAATGTAAGTAAGCGTTTGTCCATTTTATATTTTACTTTTTTCATATCTACGACAAATATACATATATTGAAATTTTATAATTCGTTTTATTTAAAAAATGTTAGAAAACAAGCTTGTAATCCTGTAATTGACATAATTGTTATGTATAGATAAATAAAACAAGTTTAGATTGGAAAGTACCCATAAGGACAATGTAAACACTATTTGGCGCTATTCTTGCAACGGTCGCGACCCAAAACTTTTGAAAATTTCGGAGCGGTTCGGCTTTTTCCGGAATTATATCGCCAAATATTGTTTACTCAAATTATTATTATTTTCGTTAATTTTATAAATAAAATACAGTGTGTTGCATACAAGAAACTTTATTTATATAAGGACATATGTATGAAATACCTATGAAACATTGGAAACCGATGTTACGATTCACGATGGTTTTTCAGTTCACAGTTCACAACACAGCTTTTAAGTTTTTAATGCCACTTTTCACAATTATCACCGATTGGAGTAAATAAAACTTGAATTAAACTCACAAGATAGCAATAATTACTTCGAAAATGGACGCTATAAACACTTTGCAGGTTTCTTTAATGAGCGGTTTAGATTTTGAAAGATTATTATGATTTTTGAAGATTCTGACTTTGACGAAGAATTATTTCTGTTTTTTGTTTGCCGTTGTTCTTAGCGACCGCTATAGCTGCGCCAGATCGCGTATAACGGTCGCGACCCAAAATAATTTCGCGACCCAAAATTTTTACGGGCTTTCCCATCTAAACTTGTTGCATTTATCTATGTTGTTATGTAATATATTCCATTTAAATGTAATATATTACTTTACAATTAAAAAATTGTAAAATACATACAGGCAATTAATTGAAATTTTTAGCGTGCGAACAAACACGAGGCGCTTTATTATTTACTTTCATTTCTTAACATGACAGACCAAGTTCTAAAGGGGGATGTTTTGTGCAGTTAAAATAAAAAAAAATGTCAGAAATTTGTCAAAAATGGAAACTTTCCTATATCAAAGAGAATTGATATGATGCTATTAATTGACAGTGTACATTCACCAATTAATAGAATGCTTATCTATTTGTAATAAAATAGAATAAATGTTCCTGATTTATCTAGTTTGGCCTTTTTTTATGGGGATATGTTAAAGACAGCGTTTAAAAAACTAAACCAATTACTGTCGACAACAGAGAAATGATTGTCACTGCTTTTCGAAGTAAAACTCCAGATATACCTCTTAACATAAAAAGATCTTTTGAAAAAAGAATCATTTTATGCGGTGAAGAAGAAAGGAAGCATTTTGAGCATTTGATTTCATCTAGCTAATTTTTGTCACGTAATTATACGTTTATAACTAGTTTTAATTCTATTATAACAATTAAAATATAAAAAAAAAAAAATCTTCTTAAAAATATTTTAGTTTTTGTTAAATTAACGAAAGGTATATCACAGTCTCTAAAGATTTTATCAATTAATAAGATCTACTGATGCAAAATCATCAAAATGAAAATATCTAGAAAAATATTCGTCGAAGGGGTAGGCTATTAACCTTAATAGTATTTTGAAGATAAATATATGAATTTTCATTGAATATCGGAATAATACTGGGTTTATATTTAAAAATAAAGGGGTAACTGCTTTTAAAAATTGACCATTGTTCAATATTAATTTGTCCCCACCCTGTATAACTTTAAGGGTCAAATTTAATTTGGTTTCATATATAATGGTTATTTTAATTAACTAAATATCGGACTATACAGGGTAAATTACAACTTAGGTTAGTGTTGTTGAAATTTAAAAGTATTCTTCATTTTCACAAAATGTAAATATGTAAAAAAAAAAAAAAAAAAAAAAAAAAAAAAAAAAAAAAAAATAAAATCAATTAATATATAATATTTTTTTTTTTTTTTTTTTTTTTTTTATTTTCTATATTTTAAAAAATGCTCTAAATTAACCTATATCTGCTCCCAAAATTTCACTTTGATATAAATTACCGTTCTCCTTGAAGCCTCCGAGTCGTATGAGAGGTGCCACCCTGTATATCAAAAAGAAATTGAGAAAAAAGCGTTATTAAATTAAACAAAACAAAGTAATATTCATATTTAGCAAGTAAAAACATACCAATTCTTGTTGCAAAAAAAAAGAAAATAGGTATAGCAAACATGGAAATATAACACTTAGATATTGACGTTCTGCTTAGTATAAATAAAATGACCTTTGAAATAATTCAAAAAATATTTTCAACAAATTCTCCACACTATAAATGTCATTTTTATAGGTATAAAAATGAAATTTAGTTACGTCATTTGATCTACATTTTAAGGATAGTCATAAAAAAATTGAGCTGTCATTTGAAGAAAAATAAATGTCGAGGTGAAGTCATATCTTAAATTTGGGACTGTATAAAATTTCTTGCATCAAAAGGGCAATTTAAAAACTAACCTACATATCCAAGCATATTTCAAAAAAAATATCTCCGATTTACTCAATTTATTCCAAATTACACCAATTCAGCAGAATTTTACAGCATTAGGTATAATTCAGCAGAATTTTACACCACAGAATTTTAGCATTAGGTATAATGCTGGTGCAAAATAACATTGTGATTTAAGCTGTCATATACAGGGTGGTCCAGTGTTTTTTCCAGGCTTATCGACAGCATATTCTGTAGATAAAAATAAGTAAACAAGTTTATCTACATTTATCTCTAAATTACTTCGTTTCGGAGATCAGGGTGTGGAAATTTCAATTTTATTTCGATTTTTCAAATAATTTATAAATTAACATCAATATTTGAATGAGAATTGGTGCCTTGGTGTTTGTTGACATGAGAAATTCGATTTCTATGTTAGTATGACTTCTACTTATAGGAGGCTCCATCTACATGTTTAACTGTTTTGAAGTAATAACTTTTCGTCCGTACCTGTATAAAACGACTGAATGAAATACAGTTCGTGACATTTTACGTAGAAAGGGCTCTTAGTAAAATTCACTACGAGCAACCATTTTCAAGATATTTGGAGTCGAAATAGTCAATACATGTCATTCTTAACAAAAATAAACATGTTGACTAGATATTATTGGACGAAATTATAAATTTGAGATTTTTTAATTGAGACAGAGGGTTTTTTGATGAGAGATAGAGGAGTTTATAGAGCGCGTCAACAGCGAGGGTTTTTAGCGCTCAATAATAAAGCTTTAGGTAATGTGAAGTTATTTTAAATTATTAAGTAAAGTTTTTGTTATGTTGATGCTGTCTAAGAATTCCATAACTTTATTAATCTTCGAAATGTTAAAAGGCGCGAAAATATTCTCATAGGTAACAGCATTAAAGAATCAAGACCTATTGGAGGCAACAGGTAAGCATTCAAAAAGAATATGTCTCATTGACCTGGGGGAAAAAGTGGATACTATGGGATATTAGGAATGTTTTGTTGGGAGGAAAATAGGTGGTATCTTATATTAATGGAACGTTGGTATTTAGGATGAACCATAGACTTAAAATAAAATATAGACTACACTATTTACATCTCAACGCGGTCAAACAATCTTTTTTGTACACATATTTACTTCTGGGTACAGTCGACCGAGCCTTCCCCATCCAGCCTATGTTGTCACGTCTTCAATATTATCAATATTTTTTTTCTTGTTATACGCATATATTGAGATATTATTAATACTACAGTTTAATAAAGTAGGTTTTTAATATTCCATAGATGTATTAAATAGTCCTTATACTACTAAATTATAAGTCGGATACTGTTTAAAAAGGATAAGTTCTTTACAATATTACAACACCGATTAGAGGCGAGGAGCCTATTCATTCATTTATTACCTTGTAGTACGCGTCGCACGTGTGTGGTAAAGCTTTGTTGCCGTTATGTCCCCGGCTGTATTAACGCATTTCTTAGCTTGTAGTCCTTAAGTGTTTATTTATTGACTTTTTCTGTTCAGGAACTATAAAATATGGTTCGCCAGTACCAAATTTGCAAGAAATTTGACTTAAATAATTGATTTAAGATCTTGAAACGGCTTTCGACCGGTAGGCAACTCTCAATTTACCCATTGGGAGTCAGTTGCGTTGTTGTAGAAAGGCGCTTATTTGAATAATATTTTAGTAAAATGTAAAATCTGAATTTTTCTCTTAAATTACATTATTTACTTACTTACATTGTAACAAAATCATAATTATAACCCTGTTAATAATTAATAACGTTTTTTTTTTATTAAAATATATTCCGGTTTATTCTAAAATTATCTTCAGAATCTAAAATAACATACAAGAATTTTAAAATGATATTACATTATGAAACAATATTTTTTAATATACCGGGTCGTCTCAAAAGTGGCTTACCCCTATAACTTTTTTATTTTTCTATTATATCTGTGGAATAGATCCTGTTTTGATTAATATTGGGGGTTGTAAATGTAAATAAAAATAAAAATAACTTTTTTATTTTTCTATTATATCTGTGGAATAGATCCTGTTTTGATTAATATTGGGGGTTGTAAATGTTTGACTAAAATTAATAATTTATTATTAATTTCAAAAATTACGTAATTTCGATTATAAAATTTCTTCTATAACGTGTATTTTATTATTTTTATACTTTTTGGACTCTAAGACGTTTTTTCTAAACTTTTATTAAAAACCTGTCCTAAATCTTAATAAATATAAAAAAAGTTTAAATACAATATATTTTTTAATTTAATTATAGCTTCATTAAAATAAAATTACCCGGCTATGATACGGAGAGTTCAGGTGTACTTAGGAAACGAAAGACAGTGTGGTGTTTCTCGGCAGAGTCGTCGAGGAACGACCGTTACGACAAAGACAACCTATCTATCGTTCGTGTCGCACTCGTTATAACCTAAAACAATAACACAACAATAACAAGACATTGTCTGACCGCATGTTCCAGCTATTTATGAATGAGATGCTCAGTCTATATTTTATTTTAAGTCTATGGGATGAACAGTACCTATACCTTTCACTGTCTTGTAAGTCGAAGAACTTGCCATTTTGATAATAGATGATAATAGTTTCTGTTGAACCTTTGGCAACAAAAACATTTCAAATTTATTTTTCACTCTAATAACTATCTAATCAACATGTTTAATTTTGTCCATGTATTGACTACTTTTGATTCCAAATATCATGAAAACAGTTGCTCATATTGGGTTTTACTAGAGACTTTTTTTACGCAAAACACGGCGCAAAATTTTTTTTTTCCAGTCACTAGTTAATGCAGGTACGGATGAAAATTTATTGATATTCGAGAGAGTTAAAAAAACATGGTGCTTACTGGGCAAATAAAGACCATGATATCAAAATCGCATTTTATATTACAAAGCGCAGATATCCAAATATCGATGTTAGTTCAAACATTATTTGTAAAAAATCGAAATAAAAATGAATCTACACCCTGTATCTCGGAAACGAAGCATTTTTAGACGTGACTGTATACGATTATTTATAATTTTAATTTTTATAATTTCAAAATACAGGGTATATTCTGCAGATAAAAATTAGTAATGAAGTTCGTTTAAAGTATGTCCTAGAATTATTAGTTTCAGAGATACAGTTTTTTTGTAGTTTTATATTATTTAGGATTTGGCTTTATTTCAATTTTCCAAATAATTTATGAAATAACTTCAATATTTGAATAATTAATTGTCTGTGAGTTTTGATACGAAATTTGGTTACGATAATATGTCTTCTATTTGTAAGAGACTCCTATTTGTTTTAACTGGTTTGAAGAGTAATAACTTTTCGTCCGTACCTGTACTACTAATTAAAAAAATATACATTTACGACATTTTACGTAAAAGGTCTTTGATAAAAAATCGCTATAGATAATGGTTCGAAGATGTGGAGATCAATTATCCATACCAGTCGTCATTGACATAAATTAAAATAGCTAAATAGTATTAGACTCAAATCATAAATTTGAAAATTTTTCTGCATGTTTTATGATTAATTTAAAAATTATTTCTGAAATTTATTATTTCGGTAAATACCTATCTACTCGCGTGTTTATCTTTTGTCAATAATGACATGAATGACTGTTTCCATTCTAAATATCTTGAGAACGGTTGCTCGTAGCGTTTTACCAAGACATTTTTACGTAAAAAGTCACGAGTATTTTTCAGTGGTTTATACAGGTACGGACGAAAAGTTGTACTCTTCAAAACAGTTAAAACATATGGTCGCGCCCCTACAAATAGGAATCATATTGACATTAAAATCAAATTCATCACGCCAAAAACCAGGCACCAATTTTCATGCAAATGACGTTACTTCCAGAAATTATCGGGAAAAAATCGAAATAAAAATGAAATTTCTACACCGGCCTGTATCTCGAAACTAAACATTTTAGAGATACATTTACACGAACTTTTTACTTATTTTTATGCAGAATAATAACACCGAAGTTTCCGGAATACAGTTCGGATTTATAATTTTAACTCTATGGTTCGGACCACCCAAAACTTCATTAATATAATTAAAATTTCCGAAAATATTCATTAATATATATTTTGTTATGGAAAGTTTTGAAGAGTCTAAAATGCTAAAGTGTTTGTTTCTCTCAATAAAGAAACATATCGACAACTATTGCTCTTTGAAGGACTGTCCAGTATACTTAGTGATCGATGACGTTAGCCATTTTCTAGACTTAGCAATAGATTTGTCCCAGATAATTAGCTTTATCAACTACTGCATTAATTTAACGAACAATGATAATATTTCTGTTGTGATTAATGCACATGTTGGATCAAAGAATGACGAAATTGTAGCCAAAAGTGTTCAGCATATATGCGATGTTTTTGTTGAAATATCGCAATTAAAAACCGGTAAAAGTACAGACATAACTGGGTTAATGACCATACAAAGAGGTGATAGTATAAACAATTATCACTACAGGACATTTGACAGAGGTGTCAAGACTTTCCACCCTGGAGAAACCATATACAACTTGTATAAATAAGCCTTAACATATTGGTTCTTTATATTTTTACAAAGAACTTTTTGCAAAAATGTTAATTTAAATATTTTTTAAACAACATGTTTGGAGAATTCGTGTTTAGTTAAAATAAAGTTTACATATACATATGTGATTTATTTAAAAAGAGACACAAATATCAATTTTAGTTCCAATAATGTTCTATCAAAATTTAGTTGTCTTGTTTATGGGGTATTCACAATGAAAACGATCACAGAGTTAATTACTATCTTTCAATACTCTTCATACCTTACACAAAATTTATATTTGCTTAATGGAAAATCAAATGTATTAAAAGAGATAAAAGTTGATACATTTCTCTATTTTTGCCGTATTTGCATCAAAAGTTCAAACCACACAAGTAGGCGTTTATGGAAAATATTGCATCTAGGGTGGAACCTTATTTTTCATAATTAGCTACTCATTTTACTACAGATGTAATAGATTATATTTAGCTTAGATATATTATCTTCATTTTAGTAGTATACATGAAAGTTTTAAATAGTTTTCTACACAAATTTACAAACGGCAAAACCGGCAACACCGTATGTCGCTTTTTTGATTTTTGTCTCTCTGGCTGTCAACCGGTCATTTATATTATTCTGTCTTACACGTTAAATCCAGACCACGCTTCGTGCCGTCTATTAAATTAATATGTAAAGTGGAAATAGGTTTCTTGCAATTTTACGTATATGTTACGGTTAAGGTTCGAAATAAAGTTAATCTCAATATTACCCGGTTAATCTCGAGAATAACATAAAACAATCCAAACCAAACCCAAACATTAACTTGGTAATATCGAAATTAACCGGATATCGAATTTTAACCGTAACATATAAATAAATGATATAATTCTTGCCGTGAACTGCTATGAAAAATTCCACGTTGTGTTTGTCATTTCCGAAAATCAACCAACCTCTCACGAGCGGTTTCTAGGCTTCACCTGATGAAGGGTATAGGCGCAGAAACCGGTTGTGAGAGGTTGGTTTATTTTCGTAAAAGACAAACAACGTGGACCATTTTTTCATAGCCTAAGTGAAAATATCAACAGGCGGTTTACGCCATTAAACGTGTCTCATAAATCGAGCCCATGACATCTATGTCGATTTTGCTCTATATAGTCAGGAAATAGAGGTTTTCTCTGTTAAAACACACCAATTTTGACCACCCTGTACAGGAAGCCATGCTTGAAAGACATCTGAGAAATGACTCACCGGAATGCCCACGGTCCCACCGGAATTTATGGTCGAGGAGCGGGAAACGACACTAGTCGTAAAAATACCCGCATGTATTTATATATATTTAAATTAATATGTATTATCACGGACTATAAGCCTTATAGTTGCAAACAGTGTTAGAATTCTATTTTGTATGTTTTAACTGGTTGGAACTTTTTATTTTTGTAGATAGCATCATCATAACATTCATTAAAAAAAACAAGTTATAAGGTTTTAAGCCACGTTTTTATGCATTACCATGTCATAAGCTGTCAAATATCAATTAATAAAACTATTAATCTATACCACAAACTAACTTAAACAGATGCGACACCTTATGGGAAATTTTGTGTTCAAAAAGACCTATGTTCGGAAGTGCGACGACAGAGCGGCGATACCGTCGATGAAGGCAAAATATTCGGCCAAACAAACAGCCGTGATCACTTCAAATCGTTCCCGCACTCCCCCCTTCCCTAAGCTTCTATTTCTTTCGTTCTTTCTCGCCTTTAACCTTGCCTTTGGGTACGAACATAGTGGAGGCAGGTTTCTGCTTTCCGGCAGCCAGCGCCGTCTCTGGGGACCTATTCTTGACCACTCGCATCTTCAAATATCGCTCACATCTCGCATCTCCGAAAAAGCCATATAATAATACACGTGATGCGTAACTTTGCGTATATGCCGTGTATTGTTATATGGCTTTTTCGGAGATGCGAGCAGGGTTCGGAAGTAGTTAATTAAGAGGAAATTTACCTGATTAACTAACCTAACCTAACCTAAACATATCCAAACGCCGCTCCCGCCGCGCCGGCGCCGCACATAGGGGTATTTGGTCTATAAACCTGGCCAAAAGTGAAATATCTTTATTTTCATTTTTTATCTTAACTGAATACAAATCTATAAATACTAAATGTAAGCGCGTTTATTAGCTTTTTTTAAGTCGTAAGTTGACTATCAAATAAATAATATATTTCAATTATTATGAATTATCTTGAGTGTATTCTGAATATTTCTAAGATTATAAAATAGCGGAATTGTTTGTAGTGCTTTTTTTGCAAATTGTTTATAATAACTGTCATCATGGATACAGAGCCAGCTGGCAAGTCCTGTTTTATGCCATATTTTTATTTTGAAACGTTTCCTTCTATTTTATTTCTTTATAATGTTTTATATTTAAAAAATCAGAGGCATTTTTATAAGGTGTAAGACTATTCGGCAATATTCCGCATGGAAATTAGTATCCGTTCAATGCTTAAAGTCTCCAGCTTTGGAATATGTACAAAAATCTTGCCAATATTTGCCACTGCCAAAAAAACATTGATTTAAATAGATTCTTAAAGAAAATAGTCATTACCCTATAACACCCGTCCTCGCTCAAATATCGTCGATAATATACAAATTACTTTCTTGTTCTAGCATCCTCATCCAATTGCTTGGTTTTGCACAGAATGGCCCTATTTGATCGGTGGAAAGGGTTTCAGAGTAGAGGAAAAAATATTGTGTAGGAAAAACAAAATGAGGTTCCATATTAGCACCCTCTCCTCTAATAATTAATATTACTAGCAAAAAAGCAAAAAAATCATAAAACATAATTTTGGCCAACTTTTAGTTCTTAATACCCTCTGTGCGCCGTCGGCGCCTGCAAAAGCAGAAATAAATAAATTTTCGTTCCGGTAAAAGCGAGAACGCCGATGAACGCTGGTTGACGGCTCCTACCTGCTTTCACTGTGAACTAGCCGATTTGATAACACGCTTTAATTTTTCAAGGTTATAAGCGCGAGGCGGCGCGGCGCGGCGCTACTATGTAACCATATACAGGGTGTCCCAGAAATACGTGCAAGTATTTTAACTTAACTGGTAGTATAGTTCAACCCCAGAAACACGCCTATGAGGTTTTTTTCTAAATATTTTTTTTTGAAAATTCGGAATTTTTTGAAAATATTTTTGGAATTTTTTTGCAATTTTTTTTAGTTTTTATTTAAAAAAATAATTTCTTGATAATATGGCAACATAGGTAGTAGATTAAATTTATAAGAAAGAAAATCCAGAAAAGATCCAGTGGTTCTCAAACAAATCTCGAAGTATTGGAAAGAATATGTAAGGACCAAGAACTATTGACTACAATAAAACGACGAAAAGCAGCATATTTTGGTCATATTTTTCGAAATAACAAATATAGTTTCCTACAGCTGATCGTTGAGGGAAAGATTGAAGGACGACGAGGCATCGGGCGTAAACGGTTTTCCTGCATGCGGAATTTGCGCCAGTGCCATGGTTTAATATAGGAGAGGCAAGTGCAATTATCCGTTTGGCTCAAGACAGGGAGGAATTCCAATTGATGGTCGCCAACCTCCGATGAGGAGAAGGCACATGAAGAAGGTTCTCAAAATTTGAGCAAAAAATCATTTTTTTTGGAAATTTTCAAAGTAAAATAACTCCGTTATTTTGGACTTATTTGAAAAACGATAAAGAGAAAATATGTTTCTTTTATCGAGATCTACCACCCTTTAAAATACTTGCACTTATTTCTGGGATGCCCTGTTTATAACAATACACGTGATGCGTATACGCAAAGTTGCGAACGATGTCAAGAATAGGTACCCAGATTGGCGCTGGCTACCAGAAAGCGGCAAACCTGCTTGCACTGTGTTCGCACACTTTGATACACCGCGCCGTCTCGTCTGGCCGTCGCAGCCGCCGCACGATTATAAAGTCAAAGCGAGATTGCCAGCTTGAACTTTTTTTATGTGAGAATTAAATGTTATATGTACTTGTATTAGCGCTTTCTCCTGGATAACAATAAATAACTATAATTACATGATGTTAGGAAATATCAGCTAATATTTATTTGTAAAGTATGAGAAATTTACAAATTTTAACAATCGGTTAAGATCAATACATATGTATAAAGAAAATGACGATTTCTTTAAAATTAAAAATTATATAAAATATCAGAAATATACAATTCTTAAAGAATAGGATCTTTGTTGTCAGCTTGCCGTTTGTATTTAGCTGTACTTCCAGCTGTTAATTTCAAATATTAATCTAAAGTCTATCTACTATTAGCCAGCTTAAATTATCTTTAATTATTTTTATATCCTGCTTGTTAATAGTTTTATGCACTACTATAATTTTATTTGATATTTTAAATTGATTTAAAATTTAGCAGCTGATCTTTTATATAGCAAATAGGTACTTTTATGATACAGACACGGCATATTGTTTGCATGTGCCGTGATACCGATATAGTTTATACAAATTGGTAAGTAGAATTGGCAACAGTGTCCTAGAAAAAGGATATGGGAATCTAAGATGGGAATATTGAAGGTTTTCAGAGGATTTTTAAGTCAGTTTCTTCAGTTGTTTCACATGGATATTACATACATCATTATTATTAGCTGTTTCCGATTTTAATTTTCTGTTGGGTTTTGTTGGTTTACATTTAGTTAGTTCACGGTGTTCTTAGTATTGTTTTAGTTAATTCAGCTATTCAGTTTAAGTTTCTTGTTTTGATTTTATTTAAAATGCTTTTAAAAAAGTGTGCTTTCAATGGATGAGAAAACATTTCACTATAAACTGAAGAAGATACATTTTTTAGATTTTCTAGGACTAAATTATATCAAAAACTGTGGGTGTTTTTTCCGAAAATACCTAGATTTTCTAATACGAAAAAAGTGAATTTAAATACACATACAGTTCGATCAAATAATCGACTTATTAACTACATATACTTTGTAAAAATATTATACTTCTATGCCAGGTAGTAATAAATTTTCATGCCAACTTTCACCCCTATCATCCCCGAGATGATGAATTTTCAAAAATCGTTTCTTCTACTCTATACTATTGCTTCCCAATTATACTTAAGCATATTTGGCCAAATTTTAATTCATAAATATTATGTACTTCTAAAACCACATCGTAGTAACGAATTTTCATAAAATTTTGCCCTTAATTTTACCCTTTAGGAAATGAGTTTCGAGAAAACGCTTCAGGCATACAAGCCACACCAAAATATCATATTCTATACCAAATATTTGCAATCATTTTTCCTTTATTTTAAGGGATGAATTTTATTGAATCCCTAGAGAAACCTTTACAGTGTAATGTTTTGAATGAACAGGTTTTATTTTATGTTTTGTTTTATAATTGTTCAGCCCTAATTTTACCCTCCTTTGGGGATGAATTATGTCGCTCTCATATAGTCATTGCGTTATTTAAGAAACTCTTTGAAACAGTTAATAGCTCAGTTGTTATCTAGGACGAGATTTTTACAAATTTAAATATAAATTTTCACCACTAGTTTCACTTCTAGGATGAATTTGGCCTTGTGCAAAATATTAAACTCCAGAACCAATTTTACGGAATGTTTGTACCGACTTTTGCCCTTTTTGGGAGATGAAATTTAGGGATAATTATAATAATTATAGTTCGTTCCATCGGAGCTGAGAGCACAGAGCGCCTATAATAAACGGAAAACGGAGGTCGGTGTGTCAACAATTTATCTCTTATTTATGTTTACAAATGTATTTAGACTATGAAGAAAGAAATTGTGACCTGTGACCACCCTGTAATCGGAAGTATATATATAGAAAGTGACTCTGCTAAGTTTAAGCCGGTTCCAAAATTCGGGAGCACATTGCCCGAAAATAAAAAAATGTCAACTTACCCCAGAGACTAACTAACGCTAAACAAATGTAAATTAGTAAAACCAAACCAACGCTACTAAATAGCAAACCTATCCAATGCAATCAACACCAATTAAATAACCAACTTAACCAACGCAATTAACTCCACCAAATAATCAATCTAACCCCCACCAAAAGAAGTGAAACCAACGCAACTGTATTTGATTGCTATTAAATATTTACAGCTTTTTTAAAAATAAATGGAACACCCTGTATGATTTTTAAAAAAATCAAAATATGTAAAAAACAAAACAAATTATGCGTGTCCAAGCAAGCTTCTCTGAAAGACTCACCGTATTTTAAATAATAATATTATTTGAGGGCATTTCACCCTCTAACCGAGAAACCCCTCCTTATTGAAGATACTAATAATTGGATCCGTTTGCCAACATCAGTTTTTAGTCAGCAGTTTATATATCGTGTTTAGCTCAATGGTTTATTTGCGAAACACCCTGTATAACTTTTAAAAAATCTTAAAATATAAAATGGTCAGGAACAATATATCGTTTAGATTTTCCGAAATTATCGAGTTTAAAGTCAGCCTAATATTTGAGTGGTGTTGATTTAGATTGAGCGAATTTTCATTACCCCAAAGTCAATCTGTTTTCAAAATCAGCATGTCAAGTCTTTAGCTATGATCGTGATTAATCACGACCAGATGTTGAATGCTTGTATATTTAAAACGAATATAAAAACGAAAATAAATATAGCCGTGGCGAGCAGTTAGCTGATCGTTTTTAAATGTACATTGTATTAGTGGGATGAATAACCGGAATTCCGGAAAAGTGTCTTTATCGAAACCAGCAGTTCTGAATCACCTGTATGCCAAAATTGAGCTGCATGTTGAATGGTTGAGACCGCATTAATCAGTGAGACAATACTTAAGAATTTGATATATTAGTAGGTATAGATTGTGAATGATCAAAAATTGAAAAAATTCAATGAAATTAGAATCATCTCTATTTGATTCCGAACTACAAAATTCCCTCTCTATTTCTGGCCACAGTAGGCGTGGCTTCTGACGAATGGAGGCGTTACTTTGCTGGTCCGCTGTAAAATTCGCCTACATGACAAATCTAACGGAAAAATTTGCCTGGCGCATTCGCCACAATGTAATTTTTCACATTTGCATTGTTTGTCGCATCTGTTTAGGTTAGTCTGTGTCTATACTAATATAAAATCCTATGATATAATGATTAATCAATGATCCTGCTCCAAACCAATCTTAAACGTAAGAAGCTCAGTTTTGGCATACAGGTTGATTCTAGGGTGTAGAGGTTCGATAAGTAGATTTTTTCGAAATTCCAGTTCCAAGAGGGTGAAACCACCCCTCAAATATGTATTACAATATTTTTATTTAAAAAACGGTCAAGTTTCCGAAAAACACTTAAACACGTATATTTATTTTGTTTTTTGCTATTTTAAGATTTTTAAAAAATGTATACAGGGTGTTACCAAAATCTGGTCATTGATTAATCACGATCCTGGTTTAAAGCACTTGACGTAAAAAGCTGATTTTTGGAAAACAGATTTATTTTAGGGGTAGAGGTTCGATAAGAAGGAATTTTCGAAACTCGAATTCTAAGGGGGTGAAACTATCCTTCAAATATTAAAAATATTTTTGGCTGCGAGTTTTTTTGAAAACTCTTATCACGTATATTTCTTTATTTGTTTATTATATTTATTATTTTTATTATATTTTAAGATTTTATAAATTTATACAGGGTGTTTCCAAGATATGACCATTGAGTAATCACGTTCTGCTTAAACTGCTTTGACGTTTAAAGCTGATTTTTGGCAAACGGATTGACTGTGTGGGGTGTAAAAGTAAGTCGCAATTCCAACGAGATGAAACTACCCTCAAATATTACCAAGTTATATAATAATATCGCCATATTGTTTTCTCATGCTGATATAAATGTGAGAAAATTTTATCCAGTTTGTATGTTAATGGAAATTCTTGCATTGCTTTATCATCACCATTACAAATGATTAATTCGACGCGAACGAAGTCGCTGGTACACGCTAGTAAATTATATATTTTTTTTTATTGGGACGCTTTATATGCATATTGGAAAAAGTGTAGTAAACAGTAAATAGCACCATTTCTTTCTGATTTCAAAAATGTGTCCAAGGCAACTTCATGAATTCATGTTGGCTTAAAAGTGACGCGATCAATGTAAAAGAAATGGCATGCGCTTCAAAAAAATGTGCTATCTAAAGGCGCCAAAGAAATATACTAAAACATGATTTCAAAGTCTGTAAATATTTGTAAAGTTGCTGTCTATACCTAAAACATCATTATTTTGCAACAGTTGTTTGCAAAGCGATTTCAACGTGTTTATTTGTTTCTTAAACAAATGTTTGTGTATATCGTAAAAAGAAAAAAATTACATCCTGTTAAAATAATAAACAAAGTTGCCATCCATCCTTTATGAACCACCGTCGAACTAACGTCGATATGGTTGAAAACTGGTGTAGTGGCGTTTATAAAAATTGTGTGTGCACATGTGCATATTTGAAGTCAAACTTTACTAACATCTATTAAATTGGGATTTGAAGGACATGTTTGAAAAAGTATAGTTTGAAATATTGAAAAAGTAATAAATTAAAATTAATAAATAATTTAATTCACTTTCACAAATTTGTATTAAAATGACCGTCTGAGGACTCATTCGCAATTCTATCCACGAGTTTAGTTTGGTTCCAATCCCCCATAATTAAAAAAATAACGATGATTTCGTCCATATTTTGGAGGCATCGAACGTCGCGTCGCGGGCGTCATCCTGTAGTCTGTTCCAATTATGCCGAAATCGACCCACAGTTTTCGGCCTTCAATATCAAATCCTTAGTCCCACCCCTGATGAAGATATAAATGAAACGTCGTATGCAGGGTGGTGACCGTATGCACCGTCGCTATGTGAACCCTCCTACCAAAATTGGTTGGAGGAGGACATCAACTTTTGACGTTTCTACGTCAAAACTAATGTCACAGTGACACGTGTCGTACACGGTTAAGTTGACTAGCTTATACGTCCCAATTAGTCAACTCGCATACCCAAAATGTTGCCTTTTGTTGTCCCTTAATTTCGCAGTTCTGCACACGCATAAACGATAATTGGTCGGGTATTTCGTGTGCATTCTAAACAAAAATAACTTACCCCAGAGATTAACCAACGCAATCAAAACACGCCTACGACGTTTTTGATTGCTATTACACATTTTGCAGCTATTTTTAAAAAATAAACAACAGCTGTAAGAAAATAAAAAAGTTCTATATATGTGGGACACGAACCTGGGACCTTTCGATCCCGAAGCAACGGCCTCACCAATGGATCCACAGCTGCTCTTGCGAAATTGGCTATTATAGCTAGGCGTTATTTTCAGCCGTTCTTAAAACCGTGCATATGCACAGGCGACAGCAAACGGCAACATTGTTGGGTATGCGAGTTGACTAGTGGGACGTAGAAGCCATGATACAAGAACGGTTAAATAAGATATTACGCATGTAGTGGGCAGAGCTTAACAGAAAATTACTATCCGAGTGACGTCATGCGCGCGGAGAACCGATTTGCCACCGCCAAGTGTCTTATCTTCCGTTATTGTATCATGCGTAGAAGCTATTGTTAAGTTTGCCTTGGTCCAATCTATTGACAAACGAAATTTTATTTAAATATGTCCTTGCCGCTTTTCCTCTCGTGTGTCGTGTCACGGCCTTGAATTTTTACTCCCAGAGCGCGTAAAGAAGTTTCACTTTTATAGCAAAATAGCTTTTATTTTTTAAATTTTCTTCCAGTAGCAAAAAACTGAGAATTTTTCTTAAGAAATCAAAATGTTATTAGTTATTTAGCATAATGTATGTATGCTTTCACTCAATAAAAATGTTTCTCATTTGGTGGAAAGTTGTTCCATAATATGTGCCTTTTCTCACAGAAACTTCTATAAAACTTAAGTTTTTAGATGCTATTTCATCTACAAAATTAAGAAGATTTCGTATATTGAGAATTTTGTTTATTATTAAATACTTTATATACATGTTAAGACAAAAATTTAAATAGTAACTTTACAAAATATGACATAAGAAGTAATTTTAAGACACAGGCTATACTTTTAAAACGGGAAGTTAGATTCCTGTCAAATGTTTAACGTAAGTTCTATTTCATTAACTCAATATAATACATATTTTAATTTATAAATATAACAATCACAAATATATTAAAATAATTGTAAAAAATGTATTTGGGTACAATGTTACAAAGTTTTTTCTTTAAAATCTAATTCAACAATATCAATTTTATTTAATACAGTACGTGAAATATATCATTTGCTATAAATCGGCATTTTAAACCATTGTTAGTAATAAAAAAATAAACAGTAAAATAAATATAAATTTATAAAATAAAAACAATCATAATAACAATGCAGAAACTTAAAAGGTCGAATAATAATTTTAATGTTTAGTTTTCCTAATTTTACATAAGACTTACAACAAAACTTTTGCTGTCCTAATTTTTAATACTATATTTTCACAAGTAAATTCTAATTAAGCAGTAGTTGAAATCGAAATTTACCTTCAACATTGCTTTACTTTGTTACCCATAATGAATGAAATATATCCCAGGAACTTTATTATTAAACGAGAAGTAATTTATAGAAATTAGATAACAAAATAGAGCAATTTAGTTTAAAATTTATTTATGACCCTATAGTATTATGGTTTGTTTTGCAACTTTGTACAATTAAAAACTATATAATTCCAACTAAGGTCTGTCCAGCGAGAGATTTGACGATTTTGACGGACGACATTCAAAAATTGTGGAGAAAAAATTACATGGTGAAACTGTCACTGTCATATTCTCTTGCTGGACGGACTAATATAACTGATATTAAAAGAAAACAGGATTTAAGTAGTGTATAATAAAAATTAAATAAAAGATACATGTTTATTATTGATGGTTCCAGTTTGACAAAATAATGTAATATTGTTTTCAGGCATTTTTTTCTACCAATAATTAAGTTAATATTCTTGTAACTTCGTTATTAGTGCAGATAAAATAATGCTAAATAAAACTCTGAATAAGATATCTTTAAATTTCAAGATCATTTCACAGCTGTAATACACTGGGTGATTTTTCATTGCCGTGATAGCACCGTTTCATTGTTTTTAATTGTTAAAAACTGAAGTTTAGTGTACAATAAATTATACATCAAAACTCACATTTTCAATTAAAAAACAGTTGATTGAGAAAATGTTTTTTAATAAAAATATAAAAAAATCAAAAATTCAAAATTAAAAAAAAACACGAAAAATCTCGATACACAGACATGTTCACGGGGTCGAATATACCACTTCTCTAAAATATTTACTATTATTTAAGAATCACTCTGTATATTCTACTCGAGAATAGCGGTTTGAACGATTTTATCGTCACTCGGTATACTGCGCGATCAAGAAAATTAATACTAAAAAAATCTGATATAAAATTTCCTCGAGATATTCAACTATATTAATTTCGGTTAAAAAATGTTAAGTCTTCTAAACTTGTTTGATAAGAACTAGGGTTTCCCGAACCGGAGCTGTTTTTCGGAACCGGGAATTTCGGTAACGCGCCTCTTAGGAACCGGGATTTCCCGGTTTTTTCGGTACTGACTAATTTTTGTTCAGTGGTGGTGCAGTTCATCAATCAGAAATCAAGGGATGGTTGTTCAAAGTAAAATGGAGAAAACATTGAGATTTTCAATGAAATTAATAATATCAAATTATTAACAGTGGTATTCATAGTCGACCGCCAGCCGCCCGCTGGCGGGAGCTTTCCCGAAATTCTTCATTCTTATTTCACAGTCGAGCGCTCTCCGAATGACGCTTGCGCACATCCGTCATAGAGTGTACCTGCTCTCTCGCCGGCGGGCGCGGGCGATTGGATAAGCATTTTTTTCCGTTTCATAGTCGATCTCCGGGTGAAGAACTCTTGCGTAGTTTAAACCCCATGCGGTAATTTTCGGCCGGCGACATGTCGCCGGAGCATGTCCTTACCCTCTCAGGGCGGCCCGCCACACATAGGTCATTTTATGTATTTTAGGAATTAATAAATAAAAAAATTGAATGTCGAAAAAAATATTTTTTTATATTTCATCTTGGAGCTAGGGCCCCATAGATATTATTTCTGCAATATTATATTTTAATATTAACAGAGGTGGCCATGGCGAGAATGACAATATCAAAGTTTGTTTGAATTATTTCACATTGTAAAATTACTGTCATTAGTTCATAAAGTTTCGAATTTTGTTGTTACGAATAGAAAGTGAGTTTAAAAAGTAGTGTTGTGTTATTGTGTACCATAAGGTAAGATTTAATATTAAAAAAAATAATATCCGTGTAAAAAGCTTGTGACTTGGCGAAAAGATACAATGTTTTAATAAAAAGAAAAAAATAGGTTTTTTTTCATAACCTTGTATTTAAAAAGGTTTATAATTCAGGATTTATACAGATTTATTTCAAGAACATTTTTTTCCTATTCACAATCTTTTTATCGATTAATCTATTCTAAATTTAGCTGCCAAGATGTGCCAAGAGAATAAATATATATTGTTTTAGGTACCATCAGGTACCATGTCAATAGAAAAATCTCTCTTGTTTTCTGCTTGGTGTGAAGGCAATTCTTTGAAGGAAAAAAATGCATCTGTTTTGCGATTTGTTCTGAATACGCTAAACTTAGGGCAACATGATGGCGACGAACATTATAATGAAATAGTGGAAATTATTAAAAAATTAAATTATTATTATTATTACTCTTTGTCTAAATGTCTGGAAGCACGGTCAAATAAGGAACCACTTATCAAAGAGGTTCTTAATTTACTTCGAGGGCGTACTTTACAGGCATCAGAGTTAGGACAAAATGATGAAAATATTAATCCGGATGATGATGATCATTATTGATAATTGAATATTATTGTTACATAAATTTCTTTAGTAAAATAGTTTTATTATCATTTTATTTATATTTGTTAAATGTTTTAGGTGGTTTTTTTCATTGTTCAAGCCAATTTTTACTTTCAATTACTAATACAGTACTCTTCTGTAAACCTTCTAGATACTAATAAATTCACTTACAAAAACTAACGAACTACAGTTTTGTTTGAGTTCGATATAATAAAATGAAAAAAAAATAATAATATATTTCGTAAGACACCCTGTACAAGCATAAAATGAAACAAAATATCATTATTCCACGCATTTATTTATTTTCTTACCAAACAAATTATTTTTGTTTTAAAAAATAATTTAAATTTTAAAGGCATTATTTATTACCGCCTAAATTGGCGAAAATGACCTATGTGCGCCAGTCTGTTTTATTTTTCTAGTTGAAAGAGGCGCCAAGCAAACTAAATTAATTATGGATATTTAAATTTCACTTATAGTATTTAATATGAAGTTACTTTGTAACTTCGCGACAAAATATCAACCCGCAATGTCTTGAAACTAGATTTGCAATTCTTCATATTTATATATATATTTTTAGGTGAGGTATTTTAGGACCATATAAGATGAATATACAATTATTATAATTGTAAATAATGGGGAATTCCGTTCGTCTGTTTGGCTTTTTAAATGTTTTATTGGTTCGTTTTTGTTATGTTTGTAATTTTTTATTTCTACTATTATTTCGTCGGTTTACAAGCAAAACACACTAAGTCCAAAAACAAATACATTTTAATGACCTAATATAGCGCCATTATGGACTTAATGAATATAAAAGTAATTTAAAAATTAAACTACTAATAATTCTTAGAAGGTATAGTTGATTTTTCATGGATATAGATTTATATTCTGGAAGAAATCTAGTCAAAATAATATAAATAAATCGAAATTAAAATAATTGGACTTTGGAAATATTCCAAATTTACAAAACATTAGTCATCTACACAAAACAAAATTAAAGCTAATTTAAAAATATGAAAAACTACAAACGGAACTACACTCCTCATATTTTCCCTTAAAATAATTTTTAAATCTATAACTAGCACTATCTAAACACAGCACCAATAGGTTAAGTTCAAGGTCTATAAAAATTTATAAACATAATAAAAACGACTCCATAAAACTTTCAAATAACTCAACAGACCTACGAAATTCCCTATTATAAATTATATTATAACTTTAAACCCTTTTTATTATGACCCAAAAATACCTAGCCAAAATAATATGTATAATATAAAGAATTGTAAAACTTTTTAGTATTAGTGAAGGATTTCGAAGATATTATTCATTACTTTCGACTGAATTATAACAAAATAATAGACAAATCAATAAAAATTTTAGAGTGTTAAAGTTCGACTAACCCATTTTGTGTAGAAAAAGGAAGAAAAAACCTCTACATGTCAACAAAGTAAAAAAATTATAATACATAGATATTCATCCACCCGAAGACAAATTTTGTCGGCGACGCGCCATCCCTTCCGCTAGCCAGCGCACAGTGATGCAGAAGCTCCCAATAGTGGCAGAAAATCAAAATATCAGAAGTATTTTTTTTAATTATAATTTCACTCGTATAGTTCCTAATAGTCCATATTTTCATAATCGTGAAGATTTTTGAGTAAAAACGGGCCCCTTATTAATCCCTTATAAGAAATGGTCGAGCTTATAAGATTATTAGCTGAAGCTAAAATATTTTGATTAAATAAAATTAGTGCGTTTAACGTTGGTGATAAATTATCTACAAACTGATGGTACTCTGAGAAAGTACAATGTTTTCAACTGTTTTTCCTCATGGTAATTCTAGTTTTAAGTTCCCTGGTACGATAAAAAATCAATAAAGACCTTGATGTAATTAAGAACGGCTTAATCTAAAATCACATTTATGTAAGCTAATACAAAATGCTCCAAATTGCTCTAAAAATACGATGTAGGTTACAATTATTAGCCTTTTTTCTTCATAACTACGTTTCATGACCAACATTAACCCACAAATACCCTTTAGGTTGCCTAACTCTCCCGAAAACCATGATTTAGTTTCCCAAAATAAATTACGTATGACAGTATATTACTGGGTGTTTCTTAGGTGCTGTCAAATATTGTTGTTGGTTATTTTTAATTATTTTTAGAAAGGAAACTGTAATATATTTTCTCTTATTCAATTTAATTTTCGATATACAAAGTATTCAAATTTAAAAATAATTTTTAATGTGTAATTTTAACTATCTTTTTCCCAGTTAAGCCTAAGAAGTTTTATTCGTTTTGTGCTTATATGACATTAAATTTAATATTAATAGAAATCTTATTAATTTTGAATAATTATTGTTAATATGAACTACAAAGACGTGTCAACGTGTCTATGATGCGTCAATATTCAGTCAACAATTTTTATCAATAATGTCATGCACCTTCTAGATACTAATTTTCTCGGATATAGTAAGAGATCACCTGTCAAGTAAAATAAAGAGACTTCTCCTGTCAAGTAAAATAGAACAGCATCCTGAGAACACCCTCCAAAACTTATTATAGATTAAATTGTTCTATTTTTTATCCATTTGCTAAATCCATCTTTATTATCCATCTTATCTAGAAGCTTTAGGATAATTTTTAGTTTCTTTTTCTTGCGTATTAAATTCTAGTAACTAAGTTCTAATTATAATCCAAGTATAATATTTTTACCACAGGTAATTACAGATATTTCCAAATTATAGAACATTTCAAAATATAACTAAAATTAAATGGTTGTAAGTGAACAACTGATTACATCTAATGCGAAAAGAGCGCTCTTAGAGTCTTTTAGATGTTTTGGTGTTACTTTCATGAATACTAACTACATAAAATATACAGATGTATTTAGTTTCTTTTTTTTTCTCATGAAAATGAATATAAATATCCTTTATAAGTTGAATTTAAGTAATGCTTATTGGTAACTACCTAGTTCTGAAAATAGGATCCATTATATTAAAAACAAAATGCTAATTCTATTGTAAGGGGCTGAAAATAAAACCCTGTATATTTATTTATGTGTTTACACAAACTTTTTTGATTTGTTAAACTTTACAAAGAATAGAGTATTAAATTAATATGCTATTAGAGACAAAATAATATAATTAAATTTTTTACAACCCATTTTACATTTTTTACAGCCAATTTAAGTACACTCTGTATACATAATTCAATTTTCTGAATTCAAGACATCACTTATATACTTAGAAAACCACATTTAACAAAAATAATTTTTAAAAATGTAGTAGTAAGTTGAGAAATTATTTTTTGCCACTTTTCGCGTTTTCGGCATCACTGTGCAGCGGTGCGCTGGCGACTGACTATGAAAGAGTTTTTTTTTTCTGCCGATATCCAAGCGCTCGCTGGAGAAATCTTCGGCGAGCGATTGTTTTCGGCGGGCGGCTGGCGCTCGACTATGAATACGGCCGTAGGTAATCAGTCATGAAAAAATTAACATGAACACAAGTAAAGAAAAAAGTATAGGTAACTTAAATTTCACATCAAACAACAAAAACCAACTTAGATGAATTTGAGACAAAAGCCCTAAATTATTGAATTAAAAATGCAAATATATATTAAAACATAACATAATAAATATTATAGGAACTTCAAAAGAGAAAAAAAGCAAGAACAATAAGAAAAAGCATCATTACTTATTTAGAAGAGTTTTATTTCGACCGCTAGAAAGTATCAAAGGACTTTCTCACGTAAGAAAAAAAAATTTTAATTATTGTTACCGAGGCCCGGTTCTGTGATGGCTAAAAAGATCTGAGCCCTAATTGGTAGTATTAATTAGAATTTCCGGAACCGTACTAAAATATTTTCATTCAATGATTGTGGAGTTCGTCAATTAGCAAGTAAGAGATGGTTCTCAAAACTAAAACCGATAAAAAATTGAGTTTCAAATCAAAATAATATCAAATTATTTAATAATAATAATAATAAATATGAAATAATGAACACAAGCGAAAAAAAAAAAGAAAACACATAGGTGGCTTAAAAATTACATCAAAAGTCTTTCGCACGTAACAAAAATATGTTTTTAATAATTATTACCGAGTCCCGAAAGTACCGAAAGAACCGAGAATTGATAATTTCGAGTCCCGGGAATTCCCGGGACTTTCGGTACCGGAATTTCCCGGTTCTGAACCCTAATAAGAAGAATTAGGCATATAAAACACATTTTAGTAGTAGTCAGGGTAGTGAGAACTGGATAACATGCTTGCTGTTCAGCTTATGAGCTTGAAATGTAAAAATATATTATTTATTAAAGATCTTATTAGTCTTGAACCTGGAACTTCAAGACAAGTGTTAACATTAGATAGTACAATATTATTAAAAAAACGGCGTCGGCGATGGCTATGAAATAAAGATTGCTTGTCATTTTATACAGTATGTCCCCGGATTGTCTTTACAAGAGGAAAAACTTTTTTATAATTGACATTTCGAGAAAAATGCATCCTTCATAAAAGAATTTGTTTGTTTTAAAATGGTTAATCCGTTTATACTTTTCTAAATATCCATACCGTTTTAGAGAAAATTAAAAAAAAAATTGAAATATAGTTAAATTTTTTCCAAACACCCAAAAAATCAAAACGCGTTTCCATGGTAATATAATTTAGTGTTCATTCTTTCCTAGATTGTTATTGATAGAATTTTAATTAACGTCATATTTTTTGCAGTTTTAAAATTTTAAAAAAGCATAAAATTTATTTAGTTCAATGAAATAATAGTACGAAGGATAATAGGTATCGGAATATGTGATACTAACAACATCAAAAATATGATGTTCTATCATCCATCAAAAAATTAAATCTAAACTATATTACCTTAGAAACACCTTTTGATTTTTAGAACCATATTTTCATGTTTTTTTTTATTTTCTTTACGACGGTATGGAAATTTGGAAAAGTATAAAAGGGATTAGCCATTTTAAAACAAGCAAATTTTTTTTATGAAGAATGCATTTTTCGTAAAATGTCAATAATAAAAAAGTTTTTCCTGTTATAAACACAATCCGGGACCATTGTATGTAAAATTATAATGGGGAATGTCATTGATCGTTATTGCTAAGCCAACTGGACGCCGTTTTTTTTTCGAACATATGGTATAAGTACAAAAGTAAGAACCAACTGTTAATCTTTGTTCTAAACAAAATGTGAATTACCACTTAACAAGTATAGCTAGAGACGTGAGAAATATAAAATAACACGCGACCGGTGCTATCCCCAAGTCTCTTCCTATATTTGTACAACTGTAATTAAAAATATCCAATTTACTTCACAAACTTTTAAAATAGGTTAAAATCCATTATGGAGCTACTAGAATAACAATTTTAGCATGCTTATTATGCATAATTCTTGTAGATAATATAATACAGTAAAATTTTATTTCCAAATTAATTTATTGTAAATTTACCAATTTTCATTTGTTTAGGTACTGTATTCTCCAAGACTATATCGTTACCAGTTAATATACTATAGCACAGATTAACTTACAGATGTGCTACTTATTTCATCTTGCTGATAAACGCCGCCGTGGCCTATAATAGAGCTATGGCGTTGTCAAACTTGTTTTTTTTCTCGAATGCATAGTTGCCTTTTGTAAAAAATGTATTCCCTATTGAAATACCTAATCTGTGCCGCAGCTATTTTGTAGCGATTCATGATACGCATACGCTTTGTATTCAGTCCTTTCAAATAGGATATTTAAAGGGACCAAATGCATCCTTGTTTTATTTAGTTTCTTCATCTAACTGATGTGTTAATCTGTGACTATATTATTAAAATACAATAATTGTTCAATATTACGTAAAAAAATAATCTAGCATACAATCCAAAAAAAAACTCATCAGAGTTGGCTTGGAAAGAAATATCACTGTTATTTTATATTACAGTTGAGGGTTGGAACCTTTGGTGTTACACAGCAAAATAAAACACTAAATCACCACAATACACCAAAACACTTTTACTTTTACAATGGACGCGCGTTTCGCTAACCATGTTAGCATCATCAGCAGATAAACTCAGCAGATATAACAGTTTATAATCATCTGCTGATGATGCTAACATGGTTAGTAAACCGCGCGTCCAGTGTAAAAGTAAAAGTGTTTTGGTGTATTGTGGTCATTTAGTGTTTTATTTTGCTGTTATTTTATATATAAAATTAGGGACCTTGGCCCAAATTTCCAAGTTGGCTTTTGACCAAGTTCACGCCCTTTTTTCAATAATATATGGTATTGTAATATTTGGTTCTTAAAAAAAATTAATAAATAATTAAAATAAACGCTCCATAACAAAACATTGATTCACATGTTCATTTTTTTATAAAATCCTCCTAAAAGTAATTGATCTATTTTATTTTTAGCAACACAATACACATTATTTAGGCACATATTGAACAATACATTAAATCATAAAATCATTCTTTAATCGCAAAATTCAAAAAAAGCTTACACTTCAATTAAGTGTGTTTAAAAAGTTGGCACCAAGAAATCAAAGCAAGTTAATAAAAAGATGAATTGCCTTAATTTTACAATGAATCGTTTTATTAAATTTTAAACGATGGA
>NW_022145647.1:118075-124953 GCF_002938485.1 Sitophilus oryzae | reverse complement strand
GCTGATTTCGAAATGCACTGCGAGCTAGGCCCAAAAATGAATAAGGAAGCATATAAAGTGTAAATACGAGCTGTGGCGTCTGTCGCGGCTTTTCCTTTATCATGTTAAAAATAGAGTTTTCGTAGAGGCAGAGGCAATGTTATAACGTATGGTATAACCATCTGATATTAAATTGGCAAGCCAAGCATAATTAATTCAATACCAAGACGGAGATTCTTTGCATTCCCTCTTTTTTATAGGGCGTGAGACTTCAAATGAAAATAAAAGTCCTTATGAACATGAAAATTCTATGAACATAACAGTCTTTACAACCCTTACTTGAAACATATCTTGTAATTTATAAGACAATGTGTAATAACAACACTAGAAGAAACTAACCACCAACACTAGAAGAAACACAGGAGAAAAAGAATAATAGATAGCAGATAATAGATAATGGAAGTGTAATACATTTGGCAAGAAGGATGGACAACAAATGAACAACAAAAATTACAGCATGATGTCCACGACGAATTAAGAGGCCTAGAAGAAGATCAAATCTGAAATGAGAACATGATATTACGAAATTAGCAAGAATAGCCAACAATGGGCCCAACTATTAACTAAGAGAGTATCTAAATACGTGAGGCAGGCTATATCATAATTGGAAATGGTAGAATATGATGATGATATAATAAATAAATAATAAATATATAATAATAAATAATGTTTATTCAAAATACTCCAATTACAAAGTATGTACAAGACTTATACTTAACTTACGAATACAAAATTGTGTTTAATAATAACTCTGTCTGAGGTTTCATTTCTAGAATAATAACTAAAATATGTTATTCTAAATTCTTAAACAATATCTAAATATAAAAAATGTATGTGGCGGATTCATCTATCCAAAAAAAATTCTATATGAACGTCAACGGTTTCTTGTAGACGTATCTGTTTTAAAAAAAGTGTTCTCAGTAAAGTGTGTAGAGAGAAACAAGCCCTATAACATAGGATACAACATTTTAATGAACAGTGCTTTCCATAAAATCAACAAAATGAAAAATATATGAAATAATATACATGTACTGATTTCTTTCGAAAATCGACGACTATGAAACTATGAACTCTTTCTGGACACAAACGGTACATTGTGAAACAGGAAATTGTAGAGAGAAACAAGCTTTATAACATAGGATACAACATTTTAATGAAAAGTTCTTTCCATAAAATCAACAAAATGAAAAATATACGAAATAATATAAATGTACTGATTTCTTTCGAAAATCGACAACTATGAAACTATGAACTTTTCCTGGACACAAACGGTACATTGTGAAACAGGAAATTGTAGAGAGAAACAAGCTTTATAACATAGGATACAACATTTTAATGAACAGTGCTTTCCATAAAATCAACAAAATGAAAAATATACGAAATAATATACATGTACTGATTTCTTTCGAAAATCGACAACTATGAAACTATGAACTCTTCCTGGACACAAACGGTACATTGTGAAACAGGAAATTGTAGAGAGAAACAAGCTTTATAACATAGGATAGAACATTTTAATGAAAAGTGCTTTCCATAAAATCAACAAAATGAAAAATATATGAAATAATATAAATGTACTGATTTCTTTCGAAAATCGACAACTATGAAACTATGAACTCTTCCTGGACACAAACGGTAGATTGTGAAAGAGGAAATTGTAGAGAGAAACAAGCTTTATAACATAGGATACAACATTTTAATGAACAGTGCTTTCCATAAAATCAATAAAATGAAAAATATACGAAATAATATAAATGTACTGATTTCTTTCGAAAATCGACAACTATGAAACTATGAACTTTTCCTGGACACAAACGGTACATTGTGAAACAGAAAATTGTAGAGAGAAACAAGCTTTATAACATAGGATACAACATTTTAATGAACAGTGCTTTCCATAAAATCAACAAAATGAAAAATATACGAAATAATATACATGTACTGATTTCTTTCGAAAATCGACAACTATGAAACTATGAACTCTTCCTGGACACAAACGGTATATTGTGAGACAGGAAATTGTAGAGAGAAACAAGCCCTATAACATAGGATACAACATTTTGATGAACAGTGCAACAAGTTATTCAAACTTTTATTTCATTTATACTGGATCATGTCCAAATAAAAAATATTCACAAATAGACAATTTTAAACCCAAAAATTATCTTCGAAAACTCCCAAATATTTCAGCCCAGCACCATCAGAAAAGAAGCCAAACATCGGCGCTTATACTCCGCTGTACCGCATCTCCCGATCCATCAATAAGGATTACGCACCAAACGCCGACTATTCTTTGAGGTGGGATTTTAAGTGGATTTTTCGGAGAAATTTCGGCCAAAAGGAAGGATTTCTGATCAATTCCCTTCGCACAGAGATGTGAGCTCTAAGTCTTTTATACAGGCAGGGACTGGATAGGCTTTGCCTCGCTTCGATTCAATGTGTTTAAATAAATATACTGGCATTGAATGGGGCTTTTTCGATATGTTATGCAATTTTAAAAAAGAAATAACTCGAATAAAATTTGATGATCAGCAAATTATAAATTAATCCCAAAGTTACGAAAGCGCAGAGAAACACTGCGAATGGAGTCGAGTTCTATTCTTTTTTAATGTTTCTAATTTTTGACATGTTTTGTGTCAGTTTTTAGTAAATGTCGTCTAGAGATTAAACTCGGCCAAAATTATCATCGATTTTCATTACCCAGCCGCCTTTTTTCTCCATCATACGGTATTTTTTATGAATAAATCTTGGATTTTTTTCTATATCAGTATCGCCACCAGAAAAATTCCTTTAAAAAGTTTTCCTAATATATTTATTTTAATAAAAAAAACTCTGAACGCGTCTACCCACTCAAAAAAACATCAAAAATTCATTAAGTCACTTTTGCCAGCCATCAGCCCGGATTATAGCAGAAAGTAGTTTAAAACACAATTTTAGATTGTATTAGCTTTATTTTCAATCTTATTTTTCCTCAGAATTTTCTTAAATAAGAATTTTTTCGCGTACCGAAAAATAAGAAGTTCTATACCTAGATATAGGGTTAAATTAAAGGTTACTTCGGTCAAGTATATTGAGTATTTCTCTATATTGGGAGTTGCTGAAAGTTTGCAAACTTGATCAAGTCAAAACAGAATTCATTAATTTAAGGATATCTTTGGAATATCTCTTGCATCAGAATATTCGAGTATTACGGTGCATAGAGCACTAATGTCTAATAATAGAACGATTAATAGAAAAATTATATTTTTTTAGTTATATTTGATATATGTATTTTTCTTTCGCATTTAGCAATCTGGATCAGAGATAGGAAAAAGGTCTTCATTCTATGAACTAATTATAAAACCGTGTGGATTACAACAGGTCTTTAAAAATATACTTATTAGTAGTAATTTTTTTTTGTAATAATCTTTAAATTTCTCACTATAACTGTAAAAATAATCGTTTCAATCAATTGATCTGTTTTAAAAAAAATGTTTCATAACGAGCAGCTTTTAAGAATTTTTTAATTTTTTAATTTTTTCTTTAAGGATTTTGTTAAAATTGAATCAAAACAACTCTTTCTAAGTATGTTTGCCTGCTCCAGATGTTTTGCGTATATCCTAAACACCGATTTGATCTTGTTAGGTTGGTACATGTCCTATCTTGCTGAATAATCTTCAGCGTCAAGCCCTCAACGTTAGAGGCCGTGACTCTTCTTCAATCGTATCTGATTTTGAAAGATGTTCGACGTATTTACATTCCTTCTTTACTTTTTTTTTCTTTTAAATCAAAGTAAAAAGCTTGAAATTTTCTTTTGACAGATAAAAATTGACTGAAAACAGATGGTTATCCTTTCATTGCCAGAACTCATTGCCAGGACTTTTTAAAAAATTAAAAATATTAACTCTTCCTTCCTTATTTATATTTGAATATGTTTGCCTAATACGTAAGCATGTATCAGCTTCTCAAGAAAGGCCATCTCACACTTATCCACTCAGGAACGCGGAGCAAGACCTTTATCTACCTACCCCACGCTCAGAGTTAGTTAAAAGTTCAATATTATACAACTCGAAAAAAATGCATAATCACCTACCATTTGAAATCAAATCCATAACATCATTTTCTTCATTTCGCAAAGCATTGAACTCTTATTTACTAGACAAGGCTTTCTACGCCGTGAATGAATTATATTTTGATAATCGAATTTGATCTTGTAAACACCGGTCTAATGTTTGCTATTGCTATATTTACCAATGACACCGAAATAAATTTATTTAGAGGTCATTGATATTTTTACTATAAACTAACTATAATATTTTTGAATATTATTTTTATTTTTTTTATTCTTTGACATTGTAAACATTTATGTAAATGTTTATTTTAAACAATAAGACTGACAATATTATTTGTATAATGTTTTGTATTATCTTTTGTTTGTTTGCTTGTGTACCTTGTTTGTTTACTTTGTTTGTTCATTTTACCTTTGTCTACAAATTGTAAAATTTTTTGACAATAAAGGCATTTATTTATTTAAAAACTTTAGTAAGAATTTTTTTAACGTCTTTTATCCAATTAGTTCTGGAGGTTAAGTAAGAAAACGGCCACAAATATAATTTCTTTTCAAGGAAAAAAAGGAAAAAGAAAAACTCCATTTCCCCGGACATCATCCCACGTTTTATCCGTGGAAAACTCGTACATCAAGTCTTTAAAATTTTTCCACAGCGCTTTTCTTCATGAAATATAGGCTTTGTTCCTGGACAAATTGTAGGAAATGGTCTTTCCTACTTCCGCCTAGAAAAAAAGAAATAATTATGAGTTTCTAGTTTTTTTTCGGAGGTATTCAGTGTCTTCCATAAAGTTAGCAAGGAATGGGAGCTTTTTTTACTTGCTTTTAGTTAATTTATGTTCTTGAATGTATTAATTTTAATTTATAAATATTCAAAATTTTAACACGTATAATATACAGGGTAACTTTTATCTCGTTTTAAAACATTTGATTTTTTTATTAAGCTGTCAACGTCACTGTCTTATACATTAAAATTCAGACCACGTGGTTTCGATGACGAGATCGGTATATGATCTATATTAATGTCAGTGTATAAAAGTCCTATTATTATATGATTGCGAATAAAAAAATCTACCTGTTTGAAAAATTATACATTGTGGATATTTTTATAGTCTACAATAATATTACCATCGATTTGAGATTCCATTTCATAAATGTCCAACCTTCGTCAAACAAAAACCTCTAAATAAAATCGGGAACAGTATTTGAATTTCTTCAAAAAAAAAACTTAAGATAAAAATCCATCGTCTTGTCAGATCACATATCTATTTAATATGATATTTATTTCTTGGTCTATCGGTTTTTATGCTCGAATATACACTTCAAAGCATATTTACCTCACTTCCAACGCAATAATTCTTATTCTAGATAAAATTATTAAAAAAAGATTTCTTAAATATAGAAAATTTTGAAACCAGCCACAATGTGGCATGGCGGTTTTTTTGCGAGTCTTAGCTGGCAATTTTATTTTACTATTCAGCTCTCTAAAAAGATTTTACTATCTGCAATAGACGAAATTAGAATTTCTCCAGCTTTGCTTCTTAATAAGTTCAAGTACTTTATTAAAAATTTGCATAGTTCAGAAAGATTTCTTTTTTAATAGGATTAGAGAAGATTTTTGCAAGCTAAGCATTTTTTTATTGACAGAAGAAAGTAATACCTAACCAATGTCATCAAAATCATCACAATTATTAAAATTAAACTAAATATAAAAAACAAAAATTACAAAAGACCTAATTTTAAAAAGTTTTAACATGCTGTAATTTTAAAACTATGCATTTCCATAGCCATGTTTATAGGAACTTTTTTTCATCTTTGGCAAGCTAATGATATTAAAATTATTTAAAGGTTATTGCTATTAGGCTTGGATCGAAGAAAATTAATAAAATTGCGTTTATCTCTGCAAGGAGGCCGAAATCGACAAAATATCAAGAGACAACTTTTAATCGGCATTAAATTGCTTACATTATTTCGCTAACAAAAGAAAAAAGTCAATGGCGTACATGCTTTTTTTACAAAAATATTCCAGTGATAACTCATATGCAAGTCCCTGGTGAATATGTCGATACTTTTTTAGCTTTAAAATATGTCGCATTTACAGTAATTTTTACCAAAATGTCGAAAAAATATTAAGATTTTAACATTTTGTAGCTACGAAGCAAAGCAGAATCGAACCTATAATCAATATATTTTAATTTGAATTAAATAAAATGAATGAATTTGAAATGATTTTGAAAAATAAATCTCGTTTTTACTTGAAGAATCTCCCAACGAGAAATGGCATGTTTTTTGAAACAACCTGTATAGAAACCAAGACCATTCATTTATGAATTTTGTTGACAGAAAAAAAATTACTTAAAGAATCTAGATAAAATCATACTTAACCTATCCCAATAAAATTCTTAGATAGGAAATATCGGAAACAAATAATATAATAGACAAGTAATATAAAAAACTCCTTTGTACACTTTGAAAACTTCTTTGTACACTCGTCCGACTTGTGGCTCTTGCCTGCGGCTCGAGCCAACAAACTGTCGAACTCGTGTGTGAACTCGAAACGTCATTTTCAAAACTCGTTGTTTAATATACTAATAAGAGTGTACTTACTGTTGACCATTTACAATAAAACTCATTTAACATCATTTAAATAATAAAAATTAAAACAGTTTAGGGACTCGGAACTCGGGCATAATTTTAATAACTAGGCAAATTTACTGATTCCGCGTATTTCCACTTTAAACGCTTCCCGCTTCTGTCTCACTCGTAAAAATTGCATAGAGTGAGCCAAAAAAAA